>NW_026000249.1:32764121-32775743 GCF_001458135.2 Marmota marmota marmota
CATTTTCTTTATTCATTCATCTGTTGAATGGTACATAGGTTGGCTCCATAGCTTTCCTAATGTGAATGAAGCTGCTATATACACTGATGCAGCTACATAACTGTAATATGCTGATTTTAAGTTATATACTGAGGAGTGGGATAACTGGGTCAAATGGTAGTTCAATTCCAAGTTTCCTGAGGAATCTCCATACTGCTTTCCATAGTGGTTGCACAAATATGCTGTCCCACCATCAATGTATGAGTGTATCTTTCCCCCCACATCCTCATCAACATTTTTTATTACTTATATTCTTCATAATTGCCATTTCGACTGGAGTGAGATTAAATCTCAATGTAGTTTTTTTCTTTTTATATGGTGCTGAGGATTGAACCCAGTGCCTCATGCATGCTAGGTGAGCACTCTACCACTGAGCCATTCAATGTAGTTTATTTTGCATAAGAAATGTCTATTCAGAATGATCCTGACATAACTTTCCTATGTACATATATGAATACAGCACAGTGAATCTCTACATCATGTACAACCACAAGAGTGAGATCCTAATTAGAATAGGATGTACTGCATGTTTGTATAAATAAGTCAAATTATTTTTAGAAAGAAATGTATATTCAGGACCTTTGTCCATTTTTTAATTGGATTATTTTCTTGCCATTGAGTTGTCTGTGTCCCTTATATATTTTGGATGTTAACTCTTTATCATATGTATAGCTTGCAAATATTTTCTCCCAGATTATTTCCTTTTCTGTCAGTAACCTTTGTAGTTTGATACAATGCCATTTGTCTATTTTTACTTTTGTTGACTGTGCTTTTGGGATGATCTCCAAAGTATCCTTGTCCATACAAATATTAGGGAATTTTTTTCCTGTTTTTTCTACTGGTAGCTTTAAAATTTCAGGCCCTATGTTTAAATTTTTAATCCATTTTCAGTGGATTTTTATATATGGTGTAAGATGAGTCTAATAAATTATGTTATGAGCATGTATCAATAAATTCCACCATTATATATAATCATCATGTATCAATAATAAAAATTTTTAAAAGTTTAATTTCATTCTTTTGCATGTGTATATCCAGTTTTCCCAGTACCAATTTATTGAAATGACTGTTCTTTTCCCATTGTGTGTTCTTGGTACCTTTGTTGAAAATCAGTTGACTATAAATAAATGAATTTATTTCTGGGATCTCTATTCTGTTTCATTGGTCTATCCTTCTATTTTTAAGATGGTATATGCTGTTTGGGTTACTACATCTTTGTAGTATAATATGATGCTTCCAGCTCTGTTCTTTTTGGTCAAGATTGTTTTGACTATTTGAGGCTTATGTGGTTTCAAACAAATTTTAGGATTGATTTTTTTCTATATCTATGAATAATATCATTAATATTTTTATCTAGATTGCATTAAACCTATAGAGTGCTTGGGTAGTATGAACATTTTAACAATATTAATTCTTTCAATTCATGAAAGCAGAATATATTTCCATATATTTGAGTCCTCTTTAATTTCTTTCACCAATACTTTATAGTTTTCAGAAGACTGTGGAAGATGGCAGAATAGATGGCTTCCCCCTGGTGGCTCCATGGAGTGAACTAAGAAAAGCAGACAGGCAGCTTTTCAACAAGGTGGGTAAATCATCAAGAATTAGGGGGGACTTTACTAGAATTTAATACTGGACACTCAAAACAGATTGGGGACTCAGGAAATTTTGTATAATAAAATAAGGGGGAAATATCCCCAGCCCCATGGCTGGAAGCAAAAGTGGCTAGAAGCGCAAACCAGAACACTCCCTATGTGAACACAGTAAAGCAATAAAGGAATTAAAGGAACCCCCATTCTCAGGAAGACTGAGTTGTGTTGGGATATGGAGAGCTTAGAGATGAAAGATGCTGCTAGAAAAAAAACAGTAAGCTGTGCTGCCCAGTACCTGTGTACGGTAGGGAAGCTAACATCTCTCTTCATGGCATTCATGGAGGACAATAGAAGAAACCATTTTTCAGCCACAGTGTATGGGCTGGCAACTGGGGAAGCTGATTACTGGCAGACCTGAGTCTGACCCAAAAAAAACAAGCCAGGCAAACCCATGCTGCATGACAGAGAGGTGCTTAAGTGACCAGGAGAAAATCAAGCATGGAGAGAGATTTACACAGGGGAATACTGGTCTCAGAAACCCACCTGGCTTCACCATCCCCCTCCAATCCAGCTTCTTGCAGGACCAGCTGGGAGAGAAATGCTGGACTGGGAATTTGAAAGGGCAGACAAGGAGAGATTGAATTCAGAGACTGAATCAGAGACTGAATCGTGGGGTCCACAGGCGAAGTAGTGGGCTAAGATCAGGCTCCTACACACGTGAGTGAAACCCAAAGGAGATTCCTGAGGTGCAGTCTTCCAGTGTGGTAGACCAGCAATTGCTGGATACTTGAGGTGCACTGACTTAAAATTTCCAAACCAGTTGGGACCAAGTGAAAAGACAGGAGCACACCTAAGCTTACACCCCACCTCCAGGAGTTCCACCTCCAGGACTAACACTCTCACCCTAACAACCCCACCTATTCTGAGGGTGAAGCTAGCATCATACACCAGACAACTCCACATACCTGATGAGAAGGGAAGCTGAGAAACTTTTGATATCCAACAGAAACAATTGTTCAATTTTTTATCAAGATACTCCCCTTTTTTTTTCTTTCTCTCACATTTCTATCATTTTTGAAACCAAGTATTTATCATGTATCAGTTTAGTGAGGACTGGGATGTCTGAATAGTATATTACAGTTTTTTGTGTATTCTTTTATTTTTATTTTTTTTCTTTTTTCACCTTCTTTTTTTTTTAAATTTTCACTTTATATATATTTTCCTTTCACTTATCTGTTTCCCTGGATTCTCTTTCTTTTTTCTCCTGCTAACAGCCAACCTCTATTACTTCCTCTTTCAATTTTCCTATGATTTTTTGCTTCTATCTTCTCTCCTCCTTCCTCATAAACATCACATCCTACACATTTCTGTTCTCTTTGTCCAACATTTGACATTGTAAACCGTTTTGCAAACTTACTGTTTATACTATAGACAATAATTGAACACATAATTTCTGTTTATTGTGACAAAATTGTCTTAATAGGATCTATTTGGTTTAAGGCTGTATATTGTTTGCATTGAACACTGTTATTATTTGCCTCCCCATTAAAGTCAAGGTACAGGAAAAGTTCAGGGACACCATAAGTCTACAAGTTAGAAACTACTGCCTCATATCCACACTGCTAGATGAGTGGACACACAAACAACATGAAAAAACAAGGGAACAAAGTACCCCCAAAAACCTAGATGCTCCACTAATGGAATTGACAACACAGTAGAAGAAATGTCAGAGAAGGAGTTTAGAATATACATAGTTAAACTGATCTGTGACCCAAAGAATGAGTAAAATCAGAGATAAATTTCAGGAGGTAAAAGATCACGTCAATAAAGAGACAGAGATTCTGAAAAAAAAAAAGAAAAGATAATCAGAAATCCTTGAAATGAAGGATTCAACAAACCAAATTAAAAATTCAAAGGAAAGCCTCACCAAAGTCAAGACCACTTGGAAAAGAGAACCTCAGACAATGAAAACAAAATATATAATCTTGAAAATAGAGTTGACCATGGAGAGAAGATGTTTAAAAAACATGAGCAGAATTACTAAGAAATATGAGGTAATAGGAAATGACCAAATTTAAGATTTTTCAGGACAGATAAAGGCACAGAGATGCAAACCAGGGGAATGCACAATCTTTTCAATGAACTAATATCAGAAAATTTCCCAAATCTAAAGAATGAAATGGAAAATCAAATACAAGAGGCTTACAGGACCCCAAATGTGCAAATTACAACAGATCCACACCAATGGACATTATAATGAAAATGCCTAACATATGGAATAAGGATACAATTTTAAATTCTGTGAGAGAAAAGATCAGATTATGTATATGAGCAAACTAATTCAGATCTCAGCTGATTTCTCAACCCAGACCCTCAAAGCTAGGAGGTCTTGGAATAATACCAAGCTCTGAAAGAAGATGGATGACAATGAAGAATCCTATATCCAGCAAAATTAAGTTCCAGATTTGAAGATGAAATAAAAACCCTCCAACATTTTAGTTTTCAGTGTAGAAATGTCATACCTCATTGGTTAAGTTTAATCCTCAGTATTTTGTATCTATATATTTTAAGTAGGATTGTTTCTTGATTTGTTTTTAATTTATTTTGCTGTTAGTTTATAGAATCACTAGTGATGTTTTGTCATTATGGTTTGAATCTGGAATGTCCGCCAAATGCTCATGTTTTAGGTAATGCAGCAACATTCAGAAGTGAAATGATGGGATCATGAGAATTCTAACCTCATCAGTGGATTAATCTATATGCTGCATTAATAATTTGAATGGACTATTTGTGGTTACTGTAGGCAGATGGGGTATGTCTGGTAGGACACGGCTGGAGGAAATAGGTCATGGGGGTGCATAGCTTTGGGGACTATATCTGTCCCTAGCCCCTTCCCACTCCTTCTCCCCTTTTCAGCTGTTATGAACTAAGTAGCTTTCCTTCGCAATGCCCTTCCAACATAATGTTTCTGCAATTGTGTTGATCAACATTGAAATGAGACTTCTGAAACCATGAGCCAAAATAAGTCTTTGCTCCTCTAAGTTGTTTTTGTCAGGCATTTTGATCATAACAACAAAAAGCTAATACACACATGTTGGTTTTGCATTCTACAATTTTACTGGATTTATTTATTTGACAATGTTTTGGTGGAATCTTTAAGGCCCAATAAATGTAGTATCATGTTTTCTAAAAACAATTTGAACATCTTCCTTTTTAATCTGGATGCCTCTTATCTCTTTTTCTTGCTTAATTGTTCTGGCTAGGACTTCTAGTACTGTGCTTAATAAAACTGGCAAGAGTGGTAATTCTTGCCTTATTTCTAATCTTAGGGGGGAAAAAAGCTTTAAACCTTCCCCTTTAAGTACAATGCTAGCTGTCTATGGGTTTATGACATATAGCCTTTACTAAAAATTTTTTTGCATCTATTGAAATAATCATATGGTTTTCATCCTTTATTTTGCTAATGTGATGTATCATAATTATTTATTTGCATGTGTGAACCAATTCCATAGATTTAATCCACTTGATCTTTTTAATGTGCTCTTGAATTCCATTTTCTGGCATTTTGCTGATGGTTTTTGTATCTATATTCACCAAGGATATTGGCCTATAGCTTGCTTTCTTTCTTTCCTCCTTCTCCTCCTTCTCTTCCTTTTTCTTTTGTCATGTCTTTATATGACTTTGGTATTCTGGCCTTATGAAATGATTCATAAATGCTTTCTTCTCTCCAATTTTTGGGAATAGTTTAAGAAGAATTTACTTAGTTTTTCTCTAAACATTTGGTGGAATCCAGCAGTGAAGCCATTAAGTCCTAGGCTTTTCTTAGATGGGAGAATATATTCCTTATTCAATGTCCTTACTCATTATTGTTCTGTTGAAATTTTGTTTTTTTCATAATTCAATCTTGGTAGGTCAGTTAAATTTGTGTCAAGAAATGCACTGATTTTTTTCCTACTTTATCCATTTGTCAGCATACATTGTTCATAATATTCTAATTCTTTGTACTACTTTGATATTAGTTGCAATGTAATGATATTAATTACAATGTAATGAGATTATTTATTTGAATTTTTTTCTTTTTCTCTTGATCTGGCTAAAGTTTATTGGTTTTGTTTGCCTTCTCAGAAAACCAACTCTTGGTTTCATTGATTTTTTTCTATTGTTTCTCTAGTCTTTATTTCATTTATTTTTCTCTGATTTTTATTCTTTTCATTCTTCTACTAACTTTGGGCTTAGTTTGTTGTTCTTCTAGTTTCTTGAGGTACAATGTTAGGTTGTTTATTTTATTTGAAATCTTTCTTCTTTTATGTAGGCATTTACTGTTATAATGTTCCCTATGAAAAATGCTTTTGCTTCATCCCATGGGTTTCAGTGTGTTATGGTTCCATTTCCATTTGTCTCAAGAAAATTTTTAAGGTTTGTTTTCATTTTTTATTGACCCAGTGGTTGTTCAAGAGTGTGTTGTTTAATTTCCATTTATTTCTTTATTTTTCAGAATTCCTTCTGGTATTGACTTCTAGTTTTATACCATTTTGGTCAGAAAAGATACCTGATATAATTTCAATTTTGTTAGAACTTTCTTGCTTGCTTGTTTTTGTTGTTGTTTTACCATGTCAGGCACAGTGTTCAAGTCCAGGGCAAAGTCCTGAGCTCACTTCTCTCCCTATCCCCCAAGCAGACATCATATCTCTCTATATACTATGCTGCCTGGGGTTGGGAGACTGTGGTCATTTAAAACTGTCCTTCCTACCCCCTTCAAAGAATCTTCTCTTATTATTGTGCTACAATTCATTGCTGTAATCTTTCATCTGGTTTCCTTAGCTCTTGTAAAGGTATTTTCACGTGTGGATAGTTGCTCAAATTGATGTTTACCCCTAGGATGATCACTGGAGACTTATTCTGCCATTTTGCTATGTTATTTTCTCCTCTGTGTTTTTTAATGACCAGAACAAAATGAAAAAGTTAGTCTGTTACAAATTTCACAGGGTTTGTGAAATGAAACTTCCTCACTGCTTAGCAGAAGTAAATGGCACTAAGCACCAGGAACATTATATCCTGCAGGTAGTTATGCAGGAGGTTCCATGTGAAGCCATGGACAATATCCTTCACCCTTTCCTGAAATTAATTAATTAATTACTTAATTGCTTTTTAAAATAACATAGGCATCCATATAGGCCAATGACATAGTGCCAAAGAGATCTGTGGCTCTGATTCTTTGGCTTATTTCAGGGATAAGATTTATGAGCTGTAGGATAGATGTACTGCATAGACTTCAATGTGGATTATTTATATAGAGGTAAATCAAATATATTTGTCCAACTCAGTAAAAAATTATTAGAGACTGTGGAATGAGATAGTTAATATTGGCCTAAGGTTTTTGTTAATGCCTGAAAGGTGAGGTTAAGTGCTCCATAAGGCATAGCTTCCCCTATCCCAAGATGCACTAAGACAAACAAAGATCTGTCCATTATCCACCAATTACCAATTTCCAGAATATATCCAAAAAGCCTAGAGTCACCAGTGTGATCTTTGAGGGGAATTTACAGAAAAGAAGAGAAATGTGGCATTTTTCCTCTCCTATGGGAAAGAATGGGGCTTTCTCCTACCTAGTCAAATGTGGAATCTCAAGAGAAGAAATAGGTACTGCTTTCTAGGAGAGGAGCCACAGACTCTCATAGACATATCTAATAGTGTTTCTAGATTGTTTTGAGCAGTGGCATGCTAATAAATGTTTAACAACTTGCTCTGGAAGTGAGAGGGGCTAATTTGTAGCATTTGATTATTTCTGGGCTATAAATATTCTTTTATGGCAAATTTCAAGCTGTAATCCTAAAATCACTGATGTGAAGTTGGGAAGATGGTGTACAATTAGGTTTCAGCTCCAGAACACCACTAATCTTAAGTTAAACCCCATTTCTTGTTAATGGCCTCCAAGGAATTACATTTCCTTGACTCCATACCCTCTTCTTAACTCCTCCCACACTGATTCTGGGAATAATTGTGTGACTTTCTTTTATTTATTTTATTTTTATTTAATCAATTTGTTTACTTATTGAGGGGACACCAGAGGTTGAACCCAGAGAAACTTTACCACTGAGCTACATCCCTAGTAATTTTTTTATTTTCTTTTGAGACAGGGTCTTCACAGTTGCTGTGTCTTGCTAAATTGCTAAAGCTAACCTTGAACCTACCTCCTGGGTCCCTGAGATTACAGGCAAGTGGCACCATGCCCCGATTTTGGATTTCTTTTAGACAGGATATCAGCAAGGACAACACAAGCAGAGGCTTAAAAACTTCCTGTGCTATAAAGAAAAAAGAAACAGTGTTTGTGCTTTGGAGCTTTCCCCCTTAGCTACATCATGGGAAGAAGCCTGGGTTAGCCTGCTGGAGAATAAGATGTCACATGGAGACATGTGGTTCACCCAGCATCTAACAACAACTGCCAGACATGTGTGAAATCATCTTAGTCCATCCAGCCCATCCCCTGTCAATCCATCAGATGACCACAGCTGTATGATTACCACAGGCAAGAACAACAGAAAAACTACCTATCGGAGCACCTCCCGAATTGCTGACCCATAGGCTTTTGAGCAAATAAAGTGGTTGTTTTGACCAACTAAGTTCAAAGTATTTTAATCTACCAACTTTTTATGCAGCAATAAATAACTGATAGACCCTACATGTGTTCCAAGGAGTTTGGAATGCACAGGAAGATTGATTCTAGTAGAGTAGCCCATGGTAGAATGGCATAGGAAGGTCAGTATTATGTCAAAAACCACACTGCCACCTTCTAGGGAGCAAGATCCTGTCCTTGCCATAAAGGGGATCCTTGAAAGGATTCCACTCAAAAAGGCTACCTGCTGGAGCAAAGAAACCCCTTTAAGAAAAGAGGCTGTGGGCAGTGCCCTGGAAGAAGGAGGTATGGGGGTATTGTAAGAGAGCCTGCCAGAAAGTTTACTGCCTATGTCTGAAGGAAGGTATAGTGTGGTAGCTTCCACCAATACACCACATGAAAGGGATAAGATTTGAATTCCAAACTAGATAAAGAGTATTTATCAGTCAAGAAGAACATGAACAATACTAACTCCAAGCTGTCTTTTCTCCATTCTTTCCTTAGAGAAGCCACCTGTGGTAGTAAACTAAAGCTGTTTGCTGTTTTATTGTACCAAAGCCAGCCAATTCCCTAACTCGTTTAAATTTTCACTTAAAGAACTTTGAAATTATATTGTATGCATAATGAAGGGCTTATGAACACACTGAACAAAAATTCAATAATACTACTTTATCCATTCATTCATGAATTTGTTCATTCAATAAATATGTATCAAGAGTTACTTTCTGACCAATGTGATTTTGCAACCTGTACACTCAGAAAAATGAGAAATTATACCCCATCGGATTCAAATGTATGATATGTCAAGATCATTGTACTGTCATGTGTAACTAATTAAAACAAATTTTAAAAAAGGAAAGAAAACAGGCAAAAAAAAGAGTTACTTTCTGCCAGGCAAACTGTAGGATCTAAGAATTCATCAATGAGTAACATAATGTTCTACCTTCATAGAACTTTCATTCTAGCATTGGGGAGCAGATAAAACAGATAGCACTATTTTAGAGAGGGGCAAGGCAAGGTTTCTCTGTAGATATGACATTTATAGAAATATATATTCTACAATATTCGTAATTACATTTATATGGCAAATTTCAGGTGATTTAAGTTTTCATGTATATTCTCTTACTTGCCCTTTGCAACAGCTCTTTGAGATGGGAAAGAGTGCAGACTTCAAATCTTCTTATCTTATAGATGAAGAAAATGAGGTCCAGGGCATTTCCAATTTGGCTATTTCCGGTGGCTAGAAAATGATGAAGCCAGGATTGAAATGCAAAGTTTCCAAATTCATTGCTCTTTAAGATGCTGAAGGTGGAGGAAGTCCCTACAAAACTGCTATCAAGTGAAGTAATGACCACTGGAAGCTGATGGTAATACTCTAGGACGAACCTTTAGCCTGGCTTTTAAATGTAATTTAGGCACCAGCACACATAGTTTGCTGGTTGTTCTAGAGAAGGATAAGAATACAATTATACCCAGAGGAAACATCAATTCACCAATTAAGTGGTAGGGAAATGGGCCTATACAATCCCTTTGAAAAATAAAGTTCCATGCTGACACAATGCTGTTTTGTCTTTAGAATTTGGGATAAATCTGATTTTAACTCATTATAACAGTATGGACTCTAATTGGCCAAGAACATAACAAAAATCCTTTGTCTGAGCAAAAACCTCCTGGTGATAATGACCAGGGTGATGGTGGGATAGAAAATTCCTCTTCTAAAATTATCCCTGAATATAACAGATCTCTGGCACTGAATGATACACATTCTATGCGTGGGTGGGTTTCAACAATTCAAATCATGAACTTCACTTTGATACTTCATTTTGATACTCCTCATTTCACACAGTTATTTGAGCACCTGCTAGAAGCAAACTTTTAATTTAGATTTTTTAAAATTGTTGATTTGAAGAGGCTCTACCATATGAACACTTCATTGCTTTAATGCGAATGCAATTAGTGGGAATTAGTATCATGGATTTGTTTTTTCAGTGCTTAGGTTTTAGAGAAAAGGAATAAATTCTAAGAAAAGTAACTAAGAATTATTAATTTAAATATACACACACAAACATACAAACACCCTTCATCCAATGTTCAATAGCATGCTGGAATCCATTGATACCAGCTCATAAGAGTTGATTATTAAAGTTTCAGAAATGATATGCACCAATTGAAGGTCACTTTGGTAGCTTGAAATTGGCCATGGCACAAATATTTATACTATGGAAATAGGTCAACATTGCAAATCAGGGCTTATTTCCCCAAGAAAGACAGTGGATTGACACTCACTAACATGCCACTGGTTATGTTCCTAGATTAGTACCAGGGTCTATCAGATTCCTTTGTCTATGTATATATTTTTATTTCTAAAATTTTGGGTGATGTAAACCAATATATATAATAATTTTGGGAAGGCATTGTAACACACTCAGTCGTTAGAAGATTATTTGATCTTCTATACTTTTAGAAGTAATTAAGTCATGAAAGTATGTTTTACATTGTTTTACTCTTTTTATTTTGAAATACTTACAGATTATATGAAGTTGCAAAGACAGCACAGAGAGACTCCATTTAAACCATTTCTACACTATGATAATATCTTACATAATTTTAGTACAATATCAAAACCAGGAATACAAACTAGTATAACCTATGTATATAAAATAATGTCATATGCTGAATCATATAGTAAGTTTATGATTAGTTAAGAAATTGACAAACCATTTTCCAGAACAGCTGCACCATTTTACATTATCACCAGCAATATATAAGGAATCTAGTTTCTTTGAGTCTTTTTCAGCATTCAGAATTTCCATTATTTGAGCTCTTCTGATAGATTGTATAGGGATAACTCTTTGTGATCCTAATTGCATTTCCCTAATGACTAGTGATAATGAACATCTTTTCACAAACTTATCTGCCTTGCATATAGCCTGCCTTGCATGTCTTTCCCCCATTTTCCAATTAGATTGTCTTTGTTTTTGATTTTTGATCAGTGGGTTTAGGCAGTTTTTAATATATCGTAGATAATAACTCATTGTTAGATACACAGTTTGTAAATATTTTCTTTCATTCTGTAGCTTGTTGCTTCATCCACTCAACAAGCTATCTTGTAGAACAAATATTTTTAATTTCAATACTGTATAATTTATCAAATGTTTTTAAATTTTTTTTATTGTTGGTTGTTCAAAACATTACATAGTTCTTGATATATCATATTTCACACTTTGATTCAAGTGGGTTATGAACTCCCATTTTTACCCCATATACAAATTGCAGAATCACATCAGTTACATATCCATTGATTTACATATTGCCATACTAGTGTCTGTTGTATTCTGCTGCCTTTCCTATCCTCTACTATCCCCCCTCCCCTCCCCT
>NW_026000249.1:32776816-32830824 GCF_001458135.2 Marmota marmota marmota
CAATCCTCCTGCTCTTGAGGCCGATTGGCTGGGTCACGTGGGCGGAGCCAAAAAAGTCCCCCAATGAGCAGCTCCGTGGTCTGAAAGGGCGGGGAAACAGCCCAATGAGCATCACTGCAGAGGAGCCAATCAGCTGGCAGCTGGAAGTTTGCTGGGGCCGCTGTGAGCCAATCATCAGCTGGCAGCTGGAAGTTTGCTGGGGCCCCTTCGACTGTGGCTCTCAACAGTTAGCTCTAGGTTTTTGTTCATTTTCTTGCTTGCTTGTTTGATCCAGACTAGAATTCTTTGTATTCCTATTTCTTCATTCAGTTTTTGCTTTTCATATTTGCATCTCTGTTGTTTGGGGTCTATGCAATTAGGAAAAATATATGGAATGAACTTTTTAGCATTATGTAATATCCCTCTGTGTCCTTGATAACTTTCTTTGCTCTAATGTTTACTTTATCTGACTAGAGCCAGCTCTGCTTTTGTTTTTTCTTTTTGGTTATTGTTTTCATGGCACATCTTCTTCCATCATTTTACTTTCACTCTACGTATGTCATGTTGTTTAAAGTGAGTTTCTTGTAGTGGATCATGTTTTTAACCACTTTGCAAATATCATCCTTTAAATTGGTGTATTCAGACAATTTATATCTAATACAATTATTGGTATGGTAAGATTTAAGTCTACCATTTTACTTTTGTTCTCTGTTTTGTCTCATAGTTATGTTTTCATTTTCCTGCCTTTCTGAATTTCACTTGAACATATTTTAGAATTCCATTTTGATTCATCTATAATAGTTTTTGCTAATCTCTTTCTTAGTGGTTGCTATAGGTTTTACATTATATGTAAATAATGTATTGAAATGTACTAGTATCAACTTTCACCAGTTTGAGTGAAATATAGCAACAATATCTCCTTTTATGTCCCTTTACTCTCCCTTATTTAGACCATAATTGTCTTAAACATTTCCTTTACATATGTTGGAAATCACATTAGAAATTGTTATAATTTTTATTAAACTGTCAAACAAGCTAGAAAACTCAAGAAAGGAAGGACATTCTATCTTATTTACCCATATTTTTTGCTGTTTCCATGTTCTTTCTTCCTTTATGGTGTTCTAGTATTTCTTCTTTTATCATATTTTTCTATTTAGAGACATTCCTTCAGCCATTCGTTTAAGGTAGTTCTGCTGGCAACAAATTTTCCTAGTTTTCCATCATTTGAGAATGTCTTTATTTTCCCTTCATTCCTAAATTCACTTTCACTAGATTATAAAAGTCTTGAGTTGACATTTTCTTTCAGCACTTAAAACATGTTGTGGCACTTCCTTATGGCCTCTATTTTTATGATAAATATACTGTCATTCAAATTATTTTCTTCCTATGAGTAATGTGTCATTTGTCTCTGGTTGCTTTCAAGATTTATAATTTGCCTTTTGTATTCAGATATTTGACTATCATATGTCTGAGCATGGACTTCTTTACATTTATCCTGTTTGAGTTTTGATCAGCTTTAGGTTTATGTTTTTTGATAAATTTGGGAATTTTCAGTCATTATTTCTTTAAAAGATTTTTCAGCCTGACACTTTTTCTTTTCTCCTTTTAGGATTCCAATGGCATGAATGTTTGATCTTTTGTTAAAATTGCATGTGTCTGTGATGCTCTGTAACCATTTTTTCAGTCCATTTTCTCTTTGTTGTTTGATGAAATAATTTATTTTGTCTTATTCTTTCTTATGCCATCTTGTCCACTCTGCTGTTAAAGTCTGTATATTGGTACGTTTATTGCTCAGTTATTGTATTTGCACCTCTAAAATTTCTATTTGAATCTTTTTCATAATTTGTATATCTTTACTGGGATTTTCTGTTCCTTGGCTAAGACCTTCTGTTTTTTTCCATTGTTTTAAACCTATTCATAAGTTTCATGATTGGTCACTGAAGCATTTTTTGTAATGGCAGCCTTAAAATCTTTGCCAGATAATTCTCACCATCTATGTCACTTTGGTTTTTGGCATCCGTTGACAGTATTTTCTTCTTCACTTTGAGATCTTCCAGATTTCTGGTATGACAAGTGATTTTCAACTGAAATTTGGACATCTTGAATACTGTTACATGATTCTGGATCTCATTTAAATTTTGTGTTTCGTTTTATTTTATTGAATTTATTTTTCTGCTGTATCAGGGATAGAACCCAAGGTCTTATGCATGCTAGGCAAGTGACCTACCACTGAGCCCTGAATTTTGTGTTTAGCAGGCATTCTATAATACCACTCCAGAGGGTGACACCTAATTCCTGTTGGGTTTAAGGTAGAAGACCAGGTTTTCCATTCAGCCTCCATTGACATCTGTGTAGAAGGGGCTTTTTGTTACCCCTGGGTTGGAGTGTAAGGCCAAGAATGCAGATGAGGAGAGGATAACAGAGGAGCATGGAGGGCAGAGATACTAACCTTCATTAGGTCCTAAATATTTCCCAAGCAACCAGTAGAGATTTCAATACAAGGTTACTTGAAACAATTTAAATATTCAACGACAGGACAGTGGATAAATAATTGTGACATATTCATATAACTGAATACTATCCACACAAGACCATGAATATATAATAGTCACATTCATTAACATGGATGAATCTCAAGAACATAATGGGACAAATAAAAAGCAAGTCTCAGAAGAAAAAATATACTGTGTTTCTAATTTTACAAAGCTTAAAAGCAGGTTAAACTAGGTATATTTTAGGGATACCTGGATTGGTACAAATGAAAAACTATAAAAAGTAGAGAACAACCAACAGAATTGAAGATAATAGTTGACTCTGGAAAAAGGAGTAGGGTCTGAGTTGGGAGATGGATACAGAGCCTTCAAGGATATCATAAATGTTCTAGTTTAGTAGTTCTCAAACCTCAATCTGTGTCAGAATCAGGTAGGAAACCTGTTGAAAATAAAAAAGACCTGAGTCCTATCCTGTTTCCTGTAGCTTGGGCTTCTTCCATGTTCTCTATTACCTTTCCATTCAATTCTTATATTCACCAATGTTTCTGAACCCCCTGTTCTACTTTTTAAGCTGGATGGTTTGTAAACAAAAGATTATTTTGTAGTTGTCATCTAACTCTATATGTGCATTAAATATATTCTTTTATATGCACAGTAATAATTTAATCTAAATTTTTATATAGTTTTTTTTTAAATAGATTTGTCCATACTTTCTGTGTGTGGAAAAATTCCAGCAGCCCAAGCCTCTTAACATGACTAAACAGATCTCAGGAGGTGGCAATCTCTATTCAGTAATTAGATTGTCCAGTCTTGTTTAAGAGTCAAAACTCCAAACTTGATTTAGCATTAAATAATATTTCTCTCCCAGTTAATGTCTCATGCAAACTAGAAACCTGCAATAGAAAAGCTGAGATATAGTTGATGCTGTCTTCCACAACCCCCATAAATCTCTGCTAGATCCTCTACTCCAAGTCACCACAATCATCTGCAATTACTATTGTAGTAATATTCTACTAACTGACATACTCTTACTTTTGCTCTCTCTACAACCTTTTCTTCACATAGCAGCCTGGACAACATTTTTATAACTTTTGATCTTTTGGACTAATTTTATACTTACAGAAATAGTATGAGAGGATGGTATGGTGGCATGGTTGTAATCCCAGTGACTCCGTAGGCTGAGGAGGAAGATCACAAGTTCAAGGCCAGCCTCAACAACTTAGTGAGGCCCTAAGCAACTTAGCAAGATCCTGTCTCTAAATGAAAAATAAAAATGACTGAAAGTGTAGCTCAGTGGTAGAGCACCTCTGGGTTCTATCCTTAGTATAAAAAAAAGATAAGAAAAAAAAAGAAGGAAGGAAGGAAAAAATATGAAAGTTCCTTCATACTTTTCATTCATTAAGGCCTCCCTACTGCAAGCATCTTATATAACTATATTATACTTACCAAACCAGGAAATGCACATTTGTGTACTACCAATTTTACTATAACCCTTATTCTAAATTAGTAGACTTTTTCACTGTCCATTTTCTGTTGCAGGATCCTATCCAGGATCTCACATTACATTTCATTATGCTTCTACATAGTCTACTCCAATCTATAAAAGTGCCTCACTCTTTCCTTATCTTTCATGACCTTGACACTTTTGATGGGTATCAATCAGTTGTTTTTTCAAACATCCTTTCCTTTAGGTTTTCCTGGTGCTTCCCCATGAGTGTAATGAGGCACTGTGGCATGCCTCAACTTAAAACTTTTCACAGTCCCTAGTATATTCAAAATGAAATCAAATATCATATACCAAATTTGACATCATCTGATCCTGAATTTTTGCTCATAATTTACCTTAAGTTACCCTGATTTGTCCACAGTGGGTGTTGTAGTTTGAATTTCTCAGAAAGTGACAGACTTGGCTGATCTCATAGGGAGCTCCATAGTTAGAATGGCCTTTCAGAGTTGTTCTTTGAAATAAAATGGCCAAGCCTTATACTCCCACGTGAATCCATTTCTGGATGTGGTCCATCTTGGGAAAGATGTGACTTTAGCAACGTGGCTCTCTGCAACTAAAGGAGGCCCTGGAGGCTTTCTGACCTTAGCACTACCAGTAGCTATGACAAGTCACTCAATAAAGGGGGATCTAGGGGCACATCACAGTGTTGCACCACACTGTCTTTCAGTTCAAGGTCTTTTTCCCTATATAAAATATCACATAATTTATTTCTATCTAGTATCTATTCCTGGGCCTTTTGCATAGGTGACTCATTCTCATCCTTCAGAATTCAGCTAAACATTAGCACCACAGTGAATCTATCCTAATTCTCTTCTTCCTACTTCATGCTTTATGTTAACATATATGTTTATTGATTTACTGTCTCCCCATGAGGGTGAGAGGTCTATAAAAGCAGGAACCACATAAATTTGATTCATTTATTTGACCATCACTTAGCATGGGGCCCAGCCCATCAGGGGGCTTAGTAAGGCCTCAATAAATTCTGTAAAGATGAATGAATAACAGAATGAATAGATGATTTGGAATACCATAAATCTGAGTTTGTTGGATAGAACTTCAGAATATGGTAAATAGTCAAAGACTACCAGGGAATGATTTGGGGTGCAAAATGTGGTGCAATCTCTTTCAGCAAGGGATTCACAGAATGGAAAACACAGTGGGAAATTCAGAAAGTCAAGGAAAATCAAACATGTACTTGAAGATGTGTTCTAGTCAGCTTGGGCTACCATCACAAAATACAGACTACAGGGCTTAAAAAGCAGAGACATTCTCTTGTAGTTTTGGAGACTGGAAGTCTATTATGATTGGATTCTGCTGAGGGCCCTCATTGATGACTGCTATCTCACTTTGTGCATACATGGGAGGAAAGAGAAAGAGTGAGAGCATGCACACATTCTGGTGCCTTTTCTTACAAGAGCATTAGTCTTAACATGAAGGCCCCATTCTCATGACTTCATCTAAATCTAATTAGTACCCAAAGGCCCCATCTTCTAATGCCATCACATTGAAAGTTAGAGCTTCATCATGTGAATTTGGGGGAAACACAATTAAGACCATACAATATGCAACACATTTTCTATTATGTTTATTTAAAAGACTATGATATGTTAGCTTTATAGTAACTTACATACTTTTGCATTGTTTGTTTAAATGACTCAACACATTAGCTCGGTATTTTTTTAAAGTGAGTTTTTAAGAAATAATGTCATGACATGCCGCAGTCTGGCTGGGCACAAAATCACGAGCCACTCAAGCAGGAACAGGCTTTATTTCCAAAACTCCCGCGAATGCGATGCACGCGGCCTTCTCCTGGGCCACACCACACCAACCGGAAATCCCTCCTCCGGACATCCCTCCTACCTCACTTCCCCAACCAATGGGAACTCTCCGGGAGTCCCGAGAGCTCTAAAATAGCAGGCCGAGGTGGACAGCAGGGGTCTAATATCCAATTGAATGCACATCTTAACATAATCATTATCATCTCAATGGCTTGCTGGCATCACCTTTCAAACAAAAATGCCATGCGTCATTCCTACTCAGCTATGGCTCTTAGCAGTGACAAATTAAATTTGAAATACTGAAGCAAACTCCTTAGGAAAACATGTGCTGTTGGTAATTGAATATGAGCAATATCCCAACTTTTGAAGAAGCAAGTTTAAAATACGTTTGTGCATTAAAATCTCCTGAGGATTTGGCTAAAATGCAGATTCCTGGGAGGGATCCAAGATGGCGAGCCAGAGGAAGGCAGCATTCTGTGTTGCTCCATGACCTGAGTTTCAACTAGTGGGAATACTGCTTTGCTGAGAGTGATAGAGATAGAGAACCCCTCCACAGCTGATCCCATGCAGGAATCATGGGTGCTGTGCCTTGTGGGGCCAGGCCTCATCATTAGAGCAGGACTCCTGAATCCTGACTTCTCACCCACACAGGTCTCCCAGGTGCCTTAGTGGGGCCACTGGCACAGAATTCCCTGATGCCACTCCCAGGAAGGACACTCAGCCACTACCCATGAGCAGGAACTCCAGCCTCCACTCCTGTGTGGACCCCCAACTACCAACATGAGGCTCTCCAGTCACCTCCATCTTAGGACTCGGCAAATACTGCCATAGTCCCCTACTCGCGGTAGCCTGCTACACCTGGGGACATCACAGGCTCTGAAGAAAGCTGACAGCTGCAACATCGAACACCACAAAGCTCATCTCTGAACACATTGCACAATGCCATCACCTGGCTCCCCCCACCCAACCGGACACCCTATCACTGAAAGCAGCAGCCTCCATCTTGGGTCACCTCCATCACCATCTTCAGTTGGAACACCAGATAGCCAGGTGAGGTATTAGAACCCTACAGGGACACTATAAGCCTATAGGGTAAAAATGGTAATGCCTCAGATCCACAGAGCTGGAAAGGAAGACACATGAGTAGCATGAAAAGACAAGGGAAGAAAAGTGCCCCAAACAAATTAAGATACCACATTATTAGAATTCATGGTCAGCACAGCAGATGAAATTACAGAGAAGGAGTTCAGGATGTACATGATTAAAATGTTCTGTGAATTAAAGGATTATATAATAGAGCAAATACAGGCAGCAAAAGATCATCTCAACAAAGAGCTACATAAGCAAATACAGGAAGCAAAAGATTACTTCAGTAGGGAGATAGAGTTTCCAAAGAAAAACCAAACAGAAATCCTTGAAATGAAAGAAACAATAAACCAAATTAAACTTTCAGTTGAAAGCATCACCAACAGATTAGACCACTTGGAAGACAAGACCCCAGTGAAGACAAAATACATAATCTTGAAAAGAATGTAGACCATGTAGTGAAAATGGTAAGAAACCATGTGCAGAACATTTGAGAAATATGGGATAGCATAAAAAGACCAAATTTAAGAGTTATTGGGATAGAGGAAGGCATACAGTTCCAAACCAAAGGCATGGACAATCTAGTCAACAAAATAATATCAGAAAAATTTCCAAACATGAAGAACAAATTGGAAAACCAAATTTAAGAGGCTTACAGGACAAAATCCAAATGTACAACAAATCCACACCAAAGCACATTATAATGAAAATGCCTAATATACAGAATAAAGAGAGAATATTAAAAGCTATGAGAGAAAGGAATCAGATTACATATAGGAGAAAACTAATTAGGTTATGTGCAGATTTTTCAACCCAGACTCTGAAAGCTAGAAGATCCAGGAACAACATATATCAAGCTCTGAAAGAAAATAGATACCAACCAAGAATTTTGTATCCAGCAAAATTAAGTTTTAGATTTGATGATGAAATAAAAACCTTCCATGATAAACAAAAGTTAAAAGAATTTACAACGAGAAAAACTCCACTACAGAACATCCTTGGCAAAATATTCAATGAAGAGGAAATGAAAAACAACAATAAAAATCAGCAGAGGGAGATATTTCACTAAAGGAAAAGCTAATCAAAGGAAAAACCAAGTCAAGTTAAATACCAAAAATAAACAAAAATGGCTGGGAATACAAATCATGTCTCAATAATAACCCTGAATGTTAATGGCTTAAACTCATCAATCAAAAGACATAGACTGGCAGGTTGAATTTTTTAAAAAGACCCAACAATATGCTATCTCCAAGAGACTCCTCTCACAGGGAAGTACATCCACACACTGAAGGTGAAAGGTTGGGAAAAATCATACCACTCACATGGACTGTGGAAGCAAGCAGGGGTTTCCATTCTCATATCAAATAAAGTAGACTTCAACTAAAGTTAATCAAAAGGGACAATTCAAGGGAACCATACACCAACAAGCAATAATTATTATAAATATATATGCCCCAAACAATGAAGCATCTATGTTCATCAAACAAACTCTTCTCAAGTTCAAGAGTCAAATTGACCACAACAAAATAATCCTGGGTGACTTTAACACACGTCTTTCACCACTGGATAGATATTCCAAATAAAAGATGAACAAAGAAACTATAGAACTCAATAATATAATCAATAACTTAGACTTAATTGACATATATACAATTTTTCATCCTTCAACAAGTGAATACAATTTCTTCTCAGCAACACATGGATCCTTCTCTAAAATAGACCATATACTATGCCACAAAGCAACTCTTAACAAATACAAAAAAGTAGAGATACTACCCTGTATTATATCAGATCACAATGGAATGAAATTAGAAATCAATGATAAAATAAAAAATAAAAACTACTCCAACACCTGGAGACTAAATAACGTGCTACTGAATTAACAATGGGTTGCAAAAGACATCAAGGAGGAGATTAAAAAACTCTTAGGGGTAAATGAGAATACTGATACAACATATCAAAATCTATGGGACACTATGAAGGCATTACTAATAGGAAAGTATATTGCATGGAATTCATTCCTTAAAAGAAGAAAAAGTCAACAAATAAATGACCTAACACTACATCTCAAAGCCCTAGAAAAAGAAGAACAAATGAACACCAAAAGCAGTAGAAGACAGGAAATAATTAAAATCAGAGCTGAAACCAATGAAATTGAAACAAAAGAAACAATTGAAAAAATTAACAAAACAAAAAGTTGGTTCTTTGAAAAATAAAATAAAATTGGCAAACCCTTAGCTATGCTAACAAACAGAAGGAGAGAGAAAACTCAAATCATTAACATAATGATTAAAAAGGAAGAAATATCACAACAGGCACTACAGAAATACAGAAGATAATTAGAAATTATTTTGAAAATTTGTACTCTGATAAAATAGAGAATATTGAAGGCATCGACAAATTTCTAGAGGCATATGAGTTGCCCAGATTGAATCAGGATGATATACACAATTTAAACAGATCAAGGAAATAGAAGACACCATCAGAAGCCTACCAACTAAGAAAAGCCCAGGACCAGATAGATACACAGCTGAGTTCTACAAGACCTATAAATGAGAAATAATAGCTATACCCTATAGACTATTTCATGAAATAGAAAAAGAGGGAGCACTTCCAAACTCATTCTATGAGGCCAATATCACCTAGATTCCAAAACCAGGCAAAGACACATTAAAGAAAGAAAACTTCATACCAATATTGCTAATGAACCTAGATGTAAAAATTCTCAATAAAATTTTGGCAAATTGAATACAAAAACATATCAAAAAGATAGTGAACCACGATCAAGTGGGGTTTATCCCAGGGATGCAAGTTTGGTTCAACATACAGAAATCAATAAATGTAACTTATCACATCGATAGATTTAAAGATAAGAATCATATGATCATCTCAATTGATGCAGAAAAAGCATCTGACAAAATATAGCACCCATACATGTTTAAAACACTTCAAAAACTAAGGATAACAGGAACATATCTCAACATCATAAAAACTATCTATGCTAAGCCCCAGGCCATCATCATTCTAAATGGAGAAAAATCTAAAGCATTCCCTCTAAAAATTGGAACAAGACAGGGATGCCCTCTTTTACCACTTCTATTTAACATAGTTCTTGAAACACTGACCAGAGCAATTAGACAGGTGAAAGAAATTAAAGGGATATGGATAGGAAAAGAAGAAGTCAAATTAGCATTACTTGCTGATGATATGGTTCTATACTTAGAAGACCCAAAAAATTCCACCAGGAAACTTCTAGAACTAATAAATGAATTCAGCAAAGTAGCAGGATACAAAATCAACACCCATAAATCAAAGGCATTTCTGTATATCAGTGGCAAATCCTCTGAAAGAGAAATGAAGAAAACTACCTCATTTACAATAGCCTCAAAATATATATGTAATAGTTGGGAATCAAATTAACAAAAGAGGTGAAAAATCTATACAATGAAAACTACAGAACCCTAAAGAGAGAAATTAAAGAAGACCTTAGAAGATGGAAAGATCTCCCTTGTTCTTGGATAGGCAGAATTAATATTGTCAAAATGACCATACTATAGAGATTTAATGCAATTCCAATCAAAATCCCAATGACATTTCTCATAGAAATAGAAAAAGCAGTCATGAAATTCATCTGGAGAAATAAGAGACCCAGAATAGCTAAAGCAATCCTTAACAAGAAGAGTGAAGTAGATGGCATCACTATATTAGACCTCAAACTATACTACGAAGCAATAATAACAAAAACAGCATAGTATTGGCACCAAAATAGACTGGTAGACCAATGCTACAGAATAGAGGATCCAGAGACTAACCTATATAATTCCAGTTATCTTATATTAGACAAAGGTGCCAAAAACATGCTTTGGAGAAAAGGCAGCCTCTTCAACAAATGGTGCTGGGGAAACTGGAAATCCATATGCAACAAAATGAAATTAAACCCCTATCTCTCACCATGCACAAGACTCAACTCAAAGTGGATCAAAAACTAGGAATTAAACCAGATACACTGCACCTAATAGAAGAAAAAGTAGCCCAAATCTCCATCATGTCGAATTAGGCCCCAACTTCCTTAATAAGACTCCTATCATGCAAAAATTTATATCAAGAATCAATAAGGGCTGGGGCTGGGGCTCAACTGTAGAGTGCTCACCTAGCATGTGCAAGGCACTGGGTTCGATCCTCAGCACCATATAAAAATAAAACAATTTAAATAAAGGTATTATGTCCAACTACAACTAAAACAAAATTTTAAAAAAAGAATCAATAAATGGGATGGAGTCAAACTAAAAAGCTTCTTCTCAGCAAAAGAAACAATCAGTGAAGTGAATCTTGTGAATCTTGAAGTGAAGCCTACATCTTGGGAGCAAATTTTGACCACTCTCACATCAGATAGAACACTAATCTCTAGGGTATATAAAGAACTCAAAAAGCTAAACACCAAAACAAAAATAGCCCAATCAATAAATGAGCCAAGGAACTGAACAGACACCTCTCAGAAGATGATATACAATCAATCAACAAATATATGAAAAAAATGTTCAACATCTCTAGCAATTAGAGAAATGAAAATCAAAACTTCTCTAAGATTTCATCTCGCTCCAGTCAGAATGGCAGCTATTAAGAATATAAACAACAATAAGTGTTGATGAGGATGTGGGGAAAAAAGGCACACTCATACATTGCTGGTGGGACTGCAAATTGGTGCAGCCAGTACGGAAAGCAGTATGGAGATTTGACTCAACTCTCCCACTCCTTGATCTATACCCAAAGGACTTAAAAATAGCATTCTACAGGGACACAGCCACATCAATGTTTATAGCAGCACAATTCACAAAAGTTCAACTGTGGAACCAACCTAGATGCCCTTTAGTGGATGAATGGATAAATAAAATGTGGTATATATACACAATGGAATATTACTCAGCAATAAAAGAGAATAAAATCATAGCATTTGCAGGTAAATGGATGGAGTTGGAGAAGATAATGCTAAGTGAAGTTAGCCAATCCCAAAAAACCAAATGCTGAATGTTTTCTCTGATATGAGGAGGCTGATTCATAATGGGGTAGGGAGAGGGAGCATGGGAGCAATAGACGAACTCTAGATAGGGCAGAGGGGTGGGAGGGGAATGTAGGGGGCATGGGCGTAAAAAAGATGGTGTACATGTATGAAGACACGAATGGTGTGAATATACTTTGTATACAACCAGAGATATGAAAAATTGTGCTCTATATATGTAATATGAATTATAATGCATTCTGCTATCATATATAACAATTCAGAATAAAAATAAATTTAAAAAATGCACATTCCTGGACTTCACAGCAGACACTTCTGATTTGGCAGAGCTGGAGTAGGAATTTACATTTTCAATGAGAACCCTGGAAAATTCTGCTGCAGATATGTAAGGATTACACTTTGCAAAACACCTGACTAGGTAAGTTAGCAATAACAGTCCTTCAAACTGAGTTTAACGTTGCTGCCTCCACGCATAGAAAGACAGGACAGGCATGGGCATTGCAACATTTATAGGAGGTCTGGTGAGTGTTTATGGCTGTGCTAAGTGCTGAAGGAATTGAGGAGAGGAAAGGTGTTTCTCACAGCCAAAATTCTACTCTGCTCACTACGCAAGCACATGCACACACTTGCATCCCATTCTGCCACATTACTCCATCATAGCTGTCATCACCTCCTCACACACCCATTCTCCTCTGAAAGGAAAAACTTTGAAAATGAATCTCCACATCATGTATAAGCACAATACTGGGATCCCAAATAGAATAATATATACTCCATGTTTGCATGAATATCAAAATATACTCTAGCATCATATATATCTAAAGAGAACAAATAAAAATACTTAACATTTCTGATACCAAATATGGGGGACTTTTCCCATAACAGCCAATTCTCCTACTTTATAGACACCAAGTGTTCTACCATTTAATTCTGACCCCATAGGCAAAGAGCTCCATCTCACAAAACTGCCTCCAACTTCAGATACCAATCACAAGTCCCAGTTGTTACTTGTACTTCTGATCAACTGGCTATCGATTGAGGATGCCCACAACTCCCTCTTCATTTTTGATAATTTGCAATAAGGGCTCATAAAACTTAAGGACACATTTGCTAACATTTATTGGTTTATCAAAAAAGATATCACAAAAGATACAGATGAACAGCCGTATAAAGAGGTATATAGTTGAGAATCACTAGGTGTAGAACATCCATGCCTTTTCTAGGTGTAACACCCTCTCAGTACCTTGATGTGTTTACCACACATTAGAAGGCCTCTGAACTCTACTGTTTGGGTTTTTATGAAAGCTTCATTAAGTAGCTATGATTGATTAAGTCAATGGCTGCTGGAGCTCAACCCTCAGCCTCAGGAGGTTAAGGGGTGGGGCTAAAACTTCCAACCCTCTAAACATGCCTGAGTATTTCTGGTGACCAACATCCATCCTGAGACTATCTAGGAGCCCCCAGACAGCAGTCATGTCATAAGCATAAAAAAGACACTAATCACTCCAGAGATTTCAGAAATATTTTTGTCAGGAACTAGAGACTAAGACCACATGTTATAACAATAAATGCTCCTATCACCTTAATCACTCAAAAAATTACAAGAGTTTTCAGAATTATGTGTCTAGGACTGGGAGCAGAGACCAAATACATATTTCCTATTGTGTCACATCCTCCCTCTTGGTGAAAACCTTGGCAATGGGGCTACTGAAATCTATAGAACTCTTGGAACTACATTGGTTTGGCGTGGAATGCCCTCACAGGTATGGAAATGTGGCTGGAAGGGTTCCTCAACAGTCTGAATGCTTGCAGCATTGTGTAGGGCATCATTTATATTTCAAAAGAAGGACCAACAAGGGAAGAAAAAGTGTAAAAGGATTTGCTTGTGGTAAGGGGAAAGTCAGTGAGCAGCTCTGGGTGATCCAGAAGGTGGGTGACTGTCACTGAGAGGATAAACATATGACCTAAAAAAATAAAAAAAAAAATAAGCAGATAGGTGAACAAATAAATAAATAGTGGAAGACAGTGAACTAAAGACATTTTTGTGATGAAAATATAATTTTTATCTCCATACTGGACTTCTGTATTTGACAGGTCTCGTTTCTTTTCATACCCAAGAATAGAATGCAGAAGTAAACTCAGTTAATTCAAGGATGCAACTTAATTATTGTAAAATGTAAAAGAACCACCACAGTCGCCATGTGCAATGTGAAGGACAGGAAATCCAGTCCACTTTGACCTCTGTTTTGATTTGCACTCCAGGAAAGATTATATTTTCTATCATTATTATTATTATTATTTAAGTATTTATAAACAAACACTTTAAAACCCTCCTCTAATCTAGTAATGGGTCTGACCATGGAAAGATAAATTACTTATTTTCTTGACTTATGTATTTATATTAATGACTGAAAAGTTATGTTATTTCTTTTAACTAAAGGTTAAAATAGGAATGGATTAGCATGAATCAGTTATAAAATGAAGGGGAAATACATAAAAACAAATCACTTAACTATTTTTCATCTCATTTTAAAGGAAGGGAAGAGAAAGTTAGCTTTATTTTCCACCCTCAGCTGTGCTTTCATTGAAGGTTGAAAGCTAATAAATGAGTAGTTTCTGGATTTTCTTTTGTGATGAGAGAACAGTTTTTAAAAAGAAACTATTGCTTAAAACATCTTTCTCTTGTAAAAGGAGCATATAAAATAGAATCCAATGATTAGACTATGTTTGCTACAGTTGTTTGTTAAGTCTGGAACTTTTAAAAAACAAGTATACAATTATTCATCTAATCTAAACTTTGCATTTTTCTGTTTATGGGTCAAACACCAAGAGTTTGAGGTCAAATTTTGATGGAGCACCCAGATGTCCTCAGCTGTCACAGAATACTTACATATTTGCTAGCATATTTCCTCCCCCAAATTGGCAGATATTTCATCATTAACATAGAGGAAAGAGGTGGATTGAAGAGTTCAACTATCATTCACTAGTTTGGGGCAAATATCACCTTTGATGGAACCTAAGGCTTAGAGCTTTATTGTATTTTTTTTTTTCAGAAAGAAGACATTGTTTCACATAAGAAGAAGAAGGAGGGCTGGGGATGTAGCTCAAGCGGTAGCGCGCTCGCCTGGCATGCGTGCGGCCCGGGTTCGATCCTCAGCACCACATACAAAGAAAGATGTTATGTCCGCCAAAAACTAAAAAATAAATATTAAAAAATTCTCTCTCTCTCTCTTTTAAAAAAAAAGGAGAGCAATAATAATAACTGACATCTACCTGAGCACCTATTATTACCCACTACAGAAGCATGCGCACACATGCACACACAATATGTGCATGCACACATACCATTCTGTCTCTTCTTTCCATCACAGCCGTCATCACCTCATCACATACCTATGCTCCTCTTTGGTGGTGAAAAACCGGCAAAGGAACCTATTGAAGCCTACAGAAGTCTTAGCAATGCATTTGTTTGTTGTGAAATGGCTTCACAGAAATGGAACTCTGCCTCTAAGAAAGGGCTCCCCATGTGATCCAAATATTTGCAGCATTATGTATGGGATCCAACAAGGGAAGAAATGGTGCCAAAGAATTTGCTTGGGGTTGTGGGGAAAAAATTCTTTGTTAGTTAGAGATCTAACAACTCTCCTAAACACGAACACAAAATAACAACCCTATGAATTTAAAAAATGTGGAAATATCATGAAGATTGAAAATCCTAGCATACAGCGTCTGCCAGTTTAGGAAACTTTCAGAAGTCTTGAAACTACTGTTTTTTTCCCCTAGTAAAAATCAGCAGAAATAAAATTCCTCTGTCTGTTGTTAACTGCTGAAACATGTCTGTCAAGCCTTCTTTGACACAAAAGAGTTTCTTGGGAAGTTTACACATGATTGGAGAGACAAAGAAGGCAACAACCAGGATGTTGCTATTATCTTTTATAAGTTTTTCAAGTATAACAAATGCTAAACTCCCCAGAGGAATAAATTCTAAGGTTTGGAAAATCTGGATACCAAAAAGATGTACTTTTGTCCTCTTCACCAGGTTAAGGTGATCCAATAGCTCCTTCTGTTTGAAATGACCATAGACACCTCTGAATAGACAGACTCACTGGCACTGTTCACTAGAGCTGGCTGTGTCACTATGCCTAGGTACAACATTTCCATTAAGTCTCGAGCTGGGTTCCATGGTGCTGTTAATGAACTGAGAAGTTGCCTTATAACTAACATGAGCCAACTTAGTGATCAGTGCAGCCAAACAAATGGTCTGTATCTTAACTGAATTGGTTGGTTATTTTACAGAATTAATTGAGTCAGTTGGCTATATTAGGGCTAAAGGAAATGGGCTCACCTAGAAGAAACTGGGGAGAACAATATCAAATTCTCACAACTAA
This sequence comes from Marmota marmota marmota, assembly GCF_001458135.2. Classification (NCBI taxonomy): domain Eukaryota; kingdom Metazoa; phylum Chordata; class Mammalia; order Rodentia; family Sciuridae; genus Marmota; species Marmota marmota. Next base: position 32,793,064 of record NW_026000249.1, read on the forward strand.
TGAAAATTCCCGATTTTTTAAAATAATGAGAAATGTATACATTTCAAGTTTCTTTAATATAAGTATTTATTGAACATTTTTAAACTACCAACTTTTATGCTCAGCACCAGGTAAAGTACAAAATATGAAACTGAACCTGCCAGGATGGTTTCTGTTCCCAGATAGAGGCCTTGATGAAATAATTATACAAATAAATAATTATATACAAATGACAAGTGTGTTTACAATTAAAAATGAAGCAAAAGCATTTTTTTAAAAAGGGGGATTGCAAATGGGAGGATTAGATGAACTCTAGATAGGGCAAAGGGGTGGGAGGGGAAGGGAGGGGGCATGGGGGTAGGAGAGACAGTGGAATGAGAAATTACCCTAAGTACATGTATGAAGACACGAATGGTGTGAATATAGTTTGTGTACAACCACAGACATGAAAAATTGTGCTCTTGGGCTGGGATGTGGCTCAAGCGGAGCGTGCCCGCCTGGCATGCGTGGGGCACTGTGTTCGATCCTCAGCACCACATAAAAATAAAATAAAGATGTTGTGTCCACCGAAAACTAAAAAATAAATATTAAAAAATTCTCTCTCTCTTTAAAAAAATTGTGCTCTATATGTGTAATATGAATTGTAATGCATTCCGCTGTCATATATAACAAATTAGAATAAAAAATTTAAAAAGGGGGGATTGCAAAGTAGCGGCTTCCTTCCTTCTTTTCTTTTTTCTTCCCTTTTTCTCCCTCCTTCCTCTTTCATAACTCTTTAGCTCATTTTCTCTCTCTGTTCTTACTGATTGCATCTTCCAATAAGAAGCTGGAAAATATGAACTAAATTTAAGAGACAACATGAAAAGCTTCCTCAGATAAAAAGCATGGGAAGAAGAATAATAACAGGATGCAAGTGTCACCACAACAGGGTTCAAGCAGGTCTCTCCAGAGGTAGAGGAGACCTCTCTTTGGAGTTTTCTTGCTCTTGACAAGTGACAAAAAAGAATGTAAGGATGCATCAGGTTTTAGCAAAGAGGAAACATTTTATTAGAATGTTAAAGGTGAAGATATGCATTTTCAGAGCAGAATGCAGGCTATCTCAAAGAGAAGCCAGCACTTTTTAAAAATTTTTTAAATTTGTTTTAATAAGTTATATATGACAGCACTTTTCAGGTCTCCAGCTCTTCTTTTAAAGGAAACTTTGCAAGGGTGGGACAGGGGTAGGTATGTGGGAAGGAAGCCAGCCTGGTGAGCTCTGTTCTTTGATCATGAATCACAAGACATTAATGGTGGTCTGATCCTCCCCAGGATCTTCAAGTTGACATTGTTTCCTGTATCTAGAAAATGCTTGGAATGTGCCTATATTAAAGGTTTCTTAAAATATAGCTTCTTTGTTTGATCTAATCTGAAAATACACTAACAATTCATGTAAGTTTTAATCAAAGTAGGCCAATTTTCATAGATAAATAAATTCACAGTAACTCTAGGAGTTGTATATTTCTCAAAATTTGGGAAAAATACAGGTGTAGGGAGTAAGTCTGATCATGGGGCTTTTAGATTTACTGCAATAGTCTCTTTTTTTCCTTCCACTTTGTCTCCTATCTACCTGCCTTTATTTCTTCTTACTTCACAAAGAATGTGGTAGAAGAGGGAAGGAAAAGTGCAAAAATCCCTATGAGTTCCTTTAAAAATATTCAATAATGGACCAGGCTTAATTGCTTATACCTGTAGTCCCAGCAACTTGGGGAGGGGTGTGCTGAAGCTGGAGGATTGTAAGTTTGAGGCCAGCCTCGACAACTTAACAAGGCCCTAAACAACTTAGTGAGATCCTGCCTGTAAATACAATATATAAATTGCTAGGGATGTTTCTCAGTGATAAAGCCCCCCTGGGTTCAGATTGAAAGAAAGAAAGAGAAAGAGAAAGAAAGAGAGAAAGAGAGAGAAAGAAAGAAAGAAAGAAAGAAAGAAAGAAAGAAAGAAAGAAAGAAAGAAAGAAAGAAAGAAAGAAAGAAAGAAAGAAAGAAAGAAAGAAANACTCCAGAGATACCTCTTCAATCCACTTAGAGTTTACTTTTTTAAAAAAATTAATGTCCTGTGGATAACCCATTGCCAGGACCCACAATGCCACATTCAAGCATGCACATCCATGATTCTTCCCTTTTCCTGTCCTTCCTCCCTCTCAATCCCCTCCATCTACTCTACTGATGTTTCCTCTATTTTGATGAAATTCTCTCTCTCTCTCTCTCTCTCTCTCTCTCTCTCTCTCTCTCTCTCTGTTTTTGTTTTTATCCCTCCCTTATTTTGGAGAAAATAAGAAAAAAGCATTCAACCTTTGACTTTTGAGGACTGCATTTTCAAAATTTTATTTATTTATTTATTATTGATATATATTATTTGTATATCTTTATAAGCACATTATGATGATTTGATTCAATCTACATGAATTTTGAAAGGCAAAGCAACTACTCACTTTGCATTTAAACAAGCCATTTTCAGGAATATACCCCATTGCTGATATAAGATTTTATGCAAGGGTTGGATTTTTTTCATCTCAAAATGTCCTATCTGCTCTCTGAGTGAGTCATTTTAGATTGAAGTGGAAACCTAGCAACTATCAGGTTAAGGAGATCAATTTAGACAGCAGGAGGTCTGGCTGAGTTACAGAGCTTAGCATTTAGCCACAATGAAGAGCTTAGAGTCCAGATTTTCAGAAAGGCTAAAAGTGCTTTGTTAAAAGGCATTTCAGGAAGCTGCACAGCCACTTTCCTAGGGTTCTCCTCTTCAAAAATCAACAAAACTTATCTGATAATTGCTATTAACTATGCTGTAATGTTTTCCTGATATTATCTAATTTGTCATTCACATGACACAGAATAGTTAGAGCTGGGGTGGTTCTTTCAAAAAAGGACAGTGCCTGGTACATACTGTCTCAAATAGTCATAGCTTTGAGGAGGCATACCACGCACACTGATGGATTTTTGGAAACTATGTATTGTATCAAATAATATGGACTCCATTAATGAAACATCAGCACAGAATAAGAAAGACCTGACATGTTGCTTCTGTCAAAGGACAGATTACAAATACATTCTTGTCATTAATTTGCTCACTTTCAAATTAGTATAAATATATCTGTGAATCATATGTAAGTAACTGTTTTGAAAAGAATTCAACCGTCAGTAGAACTCCATTGTTCCCAAAATTCTCAAGTTTAATGAAATCATCCAAGAATATTGTGTTGTTTATATGCATGTTTTAAGAAAATCATTTTGTAAAAAACAAATTTTAGCAGACGAGGTGCTAGAAAAATAATAAGTCAACTACACTAAAATATAACATCCTTCATTATACTTGTTTTTAGTAGTGCTGAACAATGGGAAATTTCTTATTACAGAAAGACTAAACTTTTGTGCATAAAAGAAAATATCTAAGAGGATCTGAAAAACATATTAACAGTGTTGACTCTGAGAAGAGAAACTAGAAGGGTCGGGGAGATTTACTTCATATTTTATATACTCATTATAGAGTGGATTTTATAACATTGTCATGTATTAATGATTTAACACAAAGAATTAATTGAAAACAAAAAAGTAAACCTGAGCTTTTTTCATTGTAATGACCTTATCCCCAGGTCACAGGTAGAGTTTAGTAGGGATCTAATTAATAGAATTCACAAAATCCCCTACAGTTTGAAGCTGGAAACCTTTGAGGTGATCTGCCTGGTTGAATCAACTATTATTAAATTTAGTTCATGTTAAGTTTTCTCATTCACCTAGCAGTAAATACAACTACATTTCAGAGAGCTAAAGAATGTGGACAGCCCTTGAAATTCACCTTAATGGAATTTGGTCTACAGTTGATGGTGTAGGATTCTGCTTTATCTCTCAGAGTCAGAAGTGCCAGGATCATTGGGGTAGAATGGGTAAAATTGGTGTGTGCCTACTAGGGTGAGTCTGAGGGTACCGGGAATGTTCCCTCTCATCTTCCCCTTATGTTCCAAATACATTCCATTACAGATTCAGATCTGTGAATGAAGACATTGACATTTACTGCAATGCTGTGAGAAATAAACAATAAAAGCCAGCTACAAAGAATTGAGTCTATTGATTGCTTCCTGAAAGTTGGGAAGCAAGCAGATGGGGAAAACAGACAGGAAAAAGAATACCAATGAAAGTGTGGCCTGTGTCATTTGTCTAACTACACAACCATATTGATTGTGAAATGAGCTTTAGAAGGTGACTTTTGGTGATAGCTTGAGTCCTTCTAAAGCTCAGCACCACCACCAATTGCCCAAGTTCTAAATCCCAGTAGCTGCTCTCCTCACAATCTCACTGACTTCTTAATTACCCTTTGCTCAGGAGACCATGATTTATCAATTTGCTCTACAGTGGAGAAGAGAACGCCAAGCCCAAAGCCTTGCTGGGGTATAAGTAGTAAGAATTGAGAATCACTGCCAACATAGAGAGGCAGACTTAGATTTGGCAGAAAAATGCTGATATTGGTGGAGTTTTCTCATTTCCCATCAAGGTGACCAAATAAGCTGAAGTTTTCAGAAACAACAAAATTCACCCAAAATGATAACTCAAAGGGAAACTTAGGGGAAGAAGGTCTTTCAATAGGTTTGATTCACCTTTCCCAAACAGTATATCCTTGTCTTTTGTTTCTAGGCACCTTGTCAGTTAAAGGACCCCTATATGATCCTTTCTCCTTCAATATCCAGCTGGTGGGTTAGCTGTACACCATGGGATTCCATGTGGCTCCACTTCTAGTTTTTCAGCTCTATTGAACAAACACATGTTGTTCTTCTCTGGCAGTTATATAATAACAAATATGTATTTGGTCTTTGTCTCCAGTTCCTAGCACAAAGCTACAAAAAATGCCTGATATATTGGGAGTGAAAGAGGTGATAGGATCATTTGTTGTTTTAATGACATGACTCTTGGTGGACCCTAAATAGTTTGAGGACAGGAGCTGATCACCAGAAATGCAAAGCTTTGATTAGAAGCTTGAGATTTTCAGCACCGTCTCTAACCTCCAGAACAGGGAGAGGGACTGGAGATTGAATTAATCACCAGTGACCAGTGACTTAATCAATCATGTCTACTTAATGAAGCCTCCATAAAATACCTAAACAAAGGGGTGTGGAGAAAGGAAGGCATCCCAACTCCATAGTGACAGAGGCTTCTAACCTCAGGACCCCTTCAAGACCTTACCCTATGTATCTATTTATCTAGCTATTAACTTATAACTTTTATAGTAAACTATAATAGTACAGCATTTTCCTGAGTTCTGTTAGTTGGAGTAAATTATGGTACAAAAGGAGGGGAGTTATGGGAATCTCACTTTGTAGCCAAATTGGATGGAAGTGTGGGTACCCTGGATACCTAATACATAATGTTTGGCATTTGAAGTTAGCACAGTCTTGTATGATTGAGCCCTTAAACCTGTGGAGTCTGACACTGACTCTGTGGAGTTAATATACTGAGAATAGAGTTGAAATGAATTGTAGGACATCTAGTTGGTATTGAGAATTGGAGAAATGGTGTAGGGGGAAACCCCACATAGTTGTTGGGAAGAAAAAGCTCTCTGGCCATCCTCCAACAGGAGCACATTCTTACAGTAACTCTGAGTCCTTCCAATCATCTCTGTGCAGAAGGCACACAAATGACTGCTCTGGCCACAATGTAGGGAGGCCAAAGGTAGTTCTGCTATTTACAGATAGGAAAGCAAGCTATTGTGTTCTGAGTCTTGTATGGCATATCTCCCACTGGGTTGCATCCTTCACATTATCACCCACACCTGGTGAAGTTCTATGAATTTCAGTTGATCAGTATTTCTTAAATTTACCAATTCATCTCTATCACTCTGATGCCACCTTGAATCTTTTCTACCCAAACACTTCAGACACCCTGCCAACTGGTACACAGTGCTCATGGTCACCAATCTGTCTCTCCTCTGCAAAAAAAAAAAAAATGGTCTTCCAAAGAGGCAAGTCCAAACTTGTCATTCCTCTACTTAAAATCCATAATGGTTTCCCATGGCCTTCAATAATATTCATAGTCCTTAGGGAGGCACAGAGGCTCTGAAAAATTTCTGCTCAATTCTCTAGTTTCATTTCCTATTGTATTCCACATATATCTATACAAAATTTCTTGCAGTTTCCTGGCTTTTATTGCCTCTATGTATTTATGTATAACGTTTCCTTAATCATTAATTCATTCAGCATTTGTTTTATATCTCCTATGTGCTAAGCACTATACTAAATTATGGAGCTTCTTTGATGAACAGGAAAGACATGGTACTTACCTTCATGCAGTTTTTAATCTACTGGGAAAAAGAAACATTAAACAACTGAAAGGAGAGCTATGAAGATCCAGATGGGATGGATGCATGTGTATGCTTATGTGTGTATACATGTATACACACACAAATTCCTCATTAATTTCTACTCATCATTAAAGTCTCCAGGAGTGTTAACCTTCCTTAATTATCCATGGCATATTGATTGGGTACCCATTTCTCATAGCCTTCATAGCACTATATTGTAATTATTGGGTTTTTTACCTATTTTCTTTACCAAAATAAAAATTTTGTGAGCAGGGACTTTGTCTTCTATGACAATATCTTCAACACCATTTCTGACATATAGCAGGTAAATTTTATCAAAATGACAAATTTTTGTTGAATGAATAAATGAAGAAAGCAAAACCACTTAGCTTCATTTTAACATTAATCTGTAAATTTTTCTCTCTAAATGGAACACAAAATTTAAATGATAGATGTTCTCCTCTCAGTAATGATTCTTATGAACTCTCCATGCCTGTAGCTTGAGTGTGAGTCTTTCAAACAGCATTTGGCAATAATTTTCTTCCGTGTTTTTACAGGGAGGAATAATTCTAAGTAACACTTAGTCAATAATTCTCAGATTTTGTATGGGCATTAAGCTTCAGGTTGGTAGGGAGGAATGGATGGATAATGGGGTGAAAGTAAGAGGAGAAAGGGGTAAGAAAGAATGCACAGGACCAGACACTCTGGTTGGGGAAGCCCAAAGTGAGAGGTGAGAGAGTTTGGCAGAACCTCCAAGGCGAGCTATGTTAGTCTGGCTATTCCATTTCAAGTTTTCACATGCCTCTGGAACTCCCTAAAGACTTTTGGGGGGAAAACCCCCACCTACAGGTTCTGGATAAAAAATTCCTCCAGGCCTCCAGAAATGAGTCCCTTGGTCTTACTATTACTCATTTCCTGGAAAAGTCATAACTGGTCTATCCTGACCTTCAGAGGCTGAAGGAGTACAGATTCATCTTCCCAATTCAAGAAGAATTTAAAGAAATCACTCAGGAAAGGCTCAAAAACCAATCTTTCAGTCTTCTATTAAAAAACTTCATGAACACTTTACTGGTACTTTCTTTGGCATGTTCTGGGTGAATCAGCATAAAAAAAAACAACAAAAGAAACTCCACTGCCAAGTTGAAATTTAAATCTGTAAAGGATGTTATTTCTAGTTTCTAAAAACTGTGCTCAGAACTGAAATCTGAAGTAATAATACAGCATTTCCGGCCTCACGTGAAGTAATACTTATAAGCTTCAGCTTGGCATCATCTCTAGTTTTAGTGGTGCTGTTCTTACCAATATTTTTTATTTGCCTCAACAACTCTAGTCTTGTTTTCTATCTTGGCATTGGTAACAGTAGCTTACCTTCAGGGAAAATATATTTATATTACCTTTACCTGTATATGATTACTTGGCAAGCAGAAAGTCAGCTTTGAGAATACTTTGTCCATGATTTCTTTCTCCCAAATGCCAGACTCTCAGGATTTTAATATTTTAATTAGGAAAGGTTCTTTACAGCCTGGTAATGTCTTTTCAGGCTGAGTGTGAGTATGGCATATAGATTTAAGTCCTAGACTATAGCAAGCAGAAACTTGTTGATAGCCCCACCCTAAAATAATAGCCATCAGCCAAAAGAAGCAGATAATCCACTTTAATGCTTAGAACAGCATGTTTTGTAGATGCCATGTTGCAGGCATACCTACGTGGATCTGTGAGAAAGGAGGAATCTTGGCCTAGATCCTTCCGCATCTGTAGACAAGCAAGCTCATAGTTCATCCCAGTCCAGCCCTTCCATCGAGGATGACACATATACTGTGATTCTAATAAAGTCCATGTGTCATGGATGAGTCTCATTCATCCAGTGTCTCAAAGAAAGTTCCACTTCTTGCCACCACTACATTTCAAATTTCATATAATAGATTGTATTATAGATAATCAAAGGTGTGTGTGTGTGTGTCACACACACACACACACACACACCCCTAGAAATTGCTTTAAAAAAGAAAGAATGGAGAAAGATGTAACAGAGAGATTTAATTTAACTGGTACAATGAATACATTGATAAATTATATATATATATATATATATATATATATATATATCTCACACGTATACACACACACACACACACACACACAGAGCTTAAGGCACCATTGAAGTAGTGTACCAAGCAACTAATGTGGGTATTACCATCATGAATAGAATGTTCCATGGATGTTGGGGGTCTGCATTAGTTGGACATTAAAATTTTCATTCTGTTCATACCCTGTCAAAACTCAGGATGATTATATTCTTGCTAACAGAATGTTCTCATTAAGAAGGAAAAGTCACATAAATGAAAGTTAACATCAAATAAAATCTAAGGATTTTGCTCTATTCTCCCATTTCTGGAGCAGATTGGTGCAATTTATTTTCCTGCCTTGGGCAGTGCAGCAACAGCCGAAGTTGTAGTCACAACTTAGCAATGTGGTTCATGTGACTTTTCCAAATAGGGGCACAATTAGCAAAATGTGTTTCCATAAATGGCAGTTTAAATACTAAATTCTGGAGAGTATCCAGGAGAAATGTAAGACAGAATAACATCAGGAAAATGGTAAGTTTTTCTAAAGTACAATACATTTTCATTGGTCATACCTTTGGCAGGAGAGGGTCAAAATCAGAATGAATTGGAAGCTTTAAAAAGTTGCCATTAAAATCACCATGTTAAACAACAACCAGAATCTGTAGCATTTTGTGAATGGGAAAAATATGTAAGCTCTAAATATTAGACTCAGGAGAATAGTGTATTTGTCAGACTAAGCAAACACTCCAACTTCAGAAATTCTAAATTTAGAACCAACCTTGAACTGTTGGAGTTCTGTGTCCACAAAACCCTGAGCTCTTGGAGTTCTGTGTCCACACGGGCTGAAAAAGGAAACTTCTTAGTTTCCGATCTCCAAAGTCTATAAGAATAACAAACAACTCCTTGATCCCAAGGTCAATAAGAACAATGAAGGGATTGAATTTTTTTCTTTATGTTTCAAATTCAAGTCAGTTGTCAACCAGATCTTGGTCATGATGTAGAACTGAAGACTTGTGTTTCTCAAGTATACATTATGAAAGGGATTGAGGGGATAGGGAAGGTTTTAGAAAGTAGAGCTAAGAAGCTGATAACATATAGAAAAGATGGAGAGAAGAACAACAAAAGGAGATTCTACAAATGTTGCCCTTTCTTGCCCTGGAGCCCTCCTCTAACCTGTACTCCAGTGAAAAGCATTTCTACATGACTTTCCTCAGAAACTGACGTTTGACCTGAGCTCTAAAGTATGTGCAAGAAGAAAATCTTTCAGATACAGTGAACAGGCTGTGCAATGACCCTGTAGCAGAGATACTATGGAACATTTGGGGATGGGAACAGGAATGTAGCTTAGTGGTAGAGAACATTTGTGTAGCTTGCGCCAGGCCCTGGATTCTACACACACACACACACACACACACACACACACAGAGATATTGTGACATATTTAAGGCACAGAACTAAGGTTAGTGTGACTGAACTACAAGAAGTAAGGGGAGAATGGCTAGAAGGGTAGCTAGGTATCAGATCACCAGGGCCTTGAAAGCCATGTTATTTTTTAAAATTAATTTATTTATTTTAATTAGGTATATATGAAAGCATAATGTATTCTGATTCATTGTACACAATTGCAGCAAAACTTTACATTTCAATGGTTGTACATCATGTAGTGTCACACCATATATGCAGTCATACATGTACCTAGGGTAATGATAACCATTCATTCCACCATCTTTCCTGCCCCCATGCACCCTCCCTCCCCTCCCTCTCCTTTACCCAAAGTTCCTCCATTTTTCCCATGCCTTCCCCCACTCTATTAAGGATCAGCATCCACTTATCAGAGAGAACATACAGCCTTTGATGTTTGGGGATTGGCTAACGTTGCTTAGCATGATATTCTCCAACTCCATCCATTTACCTGCAAATGCCATAATTTTATATTCTTTTAATGTTGAGTAATATTCCATTGTGTATATATACCACAGTTTCTTCATCCATTCATCTATTGAAGGGCATCTAGGTAGCTATTGTGAATTGAGCTGCTATGAACATTGATGTGGCTGTGTTTCTATAGTATGCTGACTTTAAGTCCTTTGGGTATAGACTGAGGAATGGGATAGCTGGATCAATTGTGGTTCCATTGAAAGTTTTCTAACGAATTTCCATACTCCTTTTCAGATTGGTTGCACCAATTTGCAGTCCATATAGTGTATATATGGTAATATATAAATGTGCCTTTTCCCCCACATCCTCACAAACATTTATTGTTGTCTGTAATCTTGATAACTGCCATTCTGAATGGCATGTGATGTCCATGTTATTTTATTTGTATATACTTATACTCAGAATAATGGGTCATCAGTGAAGGTTATTTGGAGAGACACTACATACCCAAATTCTCATTTGTGATTACTCTGTATGGATTGAGGTGAATGGATTAGAGATGGACAGATTAGATTCAAGGAAACATTTCAGGACACTATTCTAAAACTCTGGAAAAGAAGTTATTACAGCTTGGACTAGGGTGGTAACAGAAGAAAATGTGTGGAAATTGATGGTTTGGGAGGAAAGATTGACAGGACTTGTTGATGAATTAATTATGGAGAGAGTAAGAGACATGTAGTTACCTAAGATTATTCTTGGGTTTCTATAATGTCCAGTTTGGTGGAGATATTGTCTAAAGTAAGAAACATTAAAAAGTGGGCTAGATACTGAAGAAAAAGCATATGACTATACTTGGACCTTGTAAATTTGAGGTGTCTTTGACACTGGAAAGGAAGATATTAAGTAGATCATTGGATCTGCTAGTCTGAATCTCAGAGGTAAGATTTGAAGTAGGGTTCCACTACTTTCAATAATCACTTGATATGATTTACTCATACATTTCAAAAGTTAGGTAAGATAATCCAATTTCTAGAAAAATGTCTTATTCCATTTTGTGGCACTGAGACTAAGTAATTTATTATGAACAGAAATTTATTTCTCACAATTCTGAAGTCTGGGAACTTCAAGAACAAGGAGCCAGCATCTGCTGAGGACCTTCTTCCTGTGTCATAACATGGCAAAATACAAAGAGAGGACAGGAGAGAGAGCAAGAGGTTGAACTCACAGCCTCAATCCCTTTCACAATCATAGTCAATCCATTCATGAGGGTGGAGCCCTCTTGACTTAAGCACTTCCCAGTAGACTCCCACCTTGTAATGCATGGGTATTACATTTCCAACACAGGCTTTTTTTTTTGGGGGGGGGGACATTCAACCATACAAGAATATGTAATCACTAAATTTCATTCAATAAATAAAATGCCAAATCAATAAATACTTTTAAAAATTCTTCTCACACAGACACAAGGAAAATAATTTCACAGGTTATTTCAATAAACATACAAAGAACAAATACACTTACATAATCAATTGCAGGAAAAAAATTCTCCTACTCTTTTTTTAAATACCTTTATTTGTTTATTTATTTATATGTGGTGCTGAGGATCAAACCTAGTGCCTCATGCATGCTAGGCAAGCGCTCTACCACTGAGCTACAACCCCAGCCCAAATTTTCCAGCTCTTTTTGTGGTACCTGATACAAGCATCAGGTTTCAAAACATGACAGATAGTAGGAAAAAGGAAACTTATGAATTAAGTTTTTCATTGATTAATACAGATGCAACATATTAAATAAAACATAATCAAATAGAAAACTGTAATATGTAATAAAGATAATACAGCATGAGGAAACTGGATGTAGCCCAGAAATGCAAGGTTGGTTTAACTAGAAAGTCTAATAAAAAATTCTTATAAGTATGCTAAAGAAAAAGTTTTATGGGGCTGGGGCTGGGGCTCAGTGGCAGAACGCTTGTCTAGCATGTTTGAGCCACTGGGTTCAATCCTTAGCACCACATAAACATAAACAAATAAAGGCATGCTGTCCATCTACAACTACAAAAATAAAATTAAAAAGTTTTAATACAACCAAGTATATGTGAGAAAATTATTTAATGAAATTAGAAAGCCATTCCTGATTTTAAAAAATAGGAACATAAGGGAACTCCATTAATTTGATAAAAGACATTTTTTAAAACTTATAAATGGTCTGAGGTTGTGGCTCAGCAGTAGAGCACTCGTCTAGCACATGCGAGGCTCTGGGTCAGATCCTCCGCACCACATTAAAAAAATAAATAAATAAAATAAAATTCTCATAAGAGAAAATCTCATAATTAACATAAGAATATTCAGGGCTGGGGATGTGACTCAGTGGAGTACTTGCCTAGCAAATGTGAGTCCTTGGGTTCCATCCCCAGCACATGCACACAAACACAAATGTTGAAAGCCTATCTTTAAAGGCTGGAACAAGATAAGGACCTCAGTTATCAGCACTTCTATGTTAAAAATTCTCCTAACCAGCACATTAAGGAAATAAATTACGGATTTAAGCACTCAAAAATAAAAAAATATAAAACCATTACTTTTCTGAAATGAAACTATTGTCTCTATTAAAATCTAATTTATTAGAATTTATAACTAATTGGCAAGGTTCCAATATGTAAAATTAGTATTCAAGAATAATTGCCATTATGCAAAAATTTACTCAAAATTAATCATAGGCCTAAATGTAAAGCAAAAATATAAAATATTTCTTATTTCTAAAATAAAACATAGGAGAAAAACCTGTATGACATTAAGTCTGGCAATGAGTTTTTAGATATGGCATCAAAAGCATGATCCATGAAAGAAAAAAATGGTAACTTGCAGTTTTTCAAAATTAAAGACATTTGCTCTGTGAAAGATAGTATTAAGATAATGAAAATAAAAGTCATTGAAAGGGGAAATACCTGCAAATCACATATCTGATAAAGAACTTATACTTGAAATACATCAAGAACACTTACAATTTGACAATTAAAAAGTCCCAAAGTAAAAGATTTGAATAGCCTCTTTACCAAATAAAATATATGGATGACAAATAAGCACATGGAAAGTATCATTAGTAATTATGAAAATGAAAAGTAAAACTGCAATGAAATACCACTGTACACCTATAAGATTGGCAAAAAGAAATAATTGGCAATACCAAATTCTGAGGAGGTGCAGAGCAATCTAAAGACTCATTTACTACTGGTGGAAATGCAAAACAGTATAGCCATTTAAAAAAAAAAACAGTTTAGTACTCTGTTATAAAACAAAATATAAACTTGCCATTAGAAATAGCAATCCTTGGGGCTAGGTTGTGGCTCAGTGGTGGAGCAGTAGCCTAGCGCGTGCGAGGCGCTGGGTTCGATCCTCAGCACCACATAAAAATGAATAAAATAAAGGCATGTGTCCAACAACAACTAAAAAGAAAGAAAGAAAGAAAGAAATAGCAATCCTACTCTTTGGTATGTAACCAATTGAGCTGAAAACTTCTGTTTACATGAAAACCCATACCATACATAAATGTTTACAGAAGCTTAATTTATAAAAGCCCCAAACTGGAAACAACTCAGATATCCTTCAATAGATAATGGACAAAAAAACAGTGGCACTTCAATACAGTAGAATACTACTCAGAAATTCAGCAATAAAATGGAACAAAGTACTGATTTCATTCTGCAACACTGATGAATCTCAAAAGCATTTTGATAAGTCAAAGAAGCCACATTCAAAAGGCAGCATGTGTGGAATTTTGCTATGTAACATTTTAGAAGAAGCAAAATGGATATGGAAAACAGATCAATGGTTTTCAGGGATTCTATTTCACAAACTGATAATTAGTACAGAGAGACCAAGAGGAAGTGCAGAGAGAGGACTGGCCCCATCAGATTCCTCCAGTGACAGCCCTTGCCTCCTTTCCCCAGTGCCCACCTTTGTGCAGCTCACTGAACCCTGGCAAACAGAATTTCTGGTCTTAATAAGGACTGCCCACCCTTTTTAACCAGATGAGCCCCCAGAAACCCCTGCATTTGACAAGGGTCAACTACAAAATTCTCTGGCATGAAAGAATTTTTAGAAGTGATTAAACTATTCTATATGGTATTATGGTAGTGAATATATGACTATATGCATTTGTCAAAACTCATAGAAATAAACAACATTAAGAATGAACTTTGTCAGGCTCAGTGGTGCATGCCTGTAATCCCAGCATCTCAGGAGGCTGAAGCAGGAGGATCATAAGTTCAAAGCCAGTCTCAGCATCTTGTCAAAGCCCTCAGCAGCTCAGCAAGATCCTGTCTCTAAATAAAATACAATAAGAGGGTTGGGGGTGTTGCTCAGTGGTTACGCACCCCTGGGTTCAATCTCTAGTATAAAAAAAATGAACTTTACTGTAAGTAAAGTTAAAATTTCAGTCAAGTTATGGAAATACAGGATGGAACACAGCCTGTGATGAATAAATCTAAGTATATTGCAAATATGTGACATAATCTCACTTAAGGGATGACAGAGAGATGAGCTGACCTAAGTAGCCTTGGAAAATAGTATTTTAAATGGAAATTACATGTCTTTAGACAAAAAGATCTACAAATAAACATTGTACCCTAGTTGGGAAGCTTGTTTCTCCTAGGGATGAGCATTAGCGATGGTGAAACTGCTTTGCATATACATAGTGTTAACAAATAAGTAACTATGTTATGGATAATGAAAACTGGAATTTTCATTGTCAGGGAAAGAATAAGCATGGGGGCGAGGGAGGATAGAATGAACCCTTTAGGGCCACATTAGAGTCAGGGATATCAGTATCAATTCATGTATATGATGATGATGAAGATGAAGAAGAAGAAAAAAGACAGAGAGAGAGAGAGAGAGAGAGAGAGAGAGAGAGAGAGAGAGATGATAGATAGATCCCTCTAAGAGTCCTTATTTTTGTCTCCTCTGTTGTAGACATTCACGTTATCCCAAATAAGAAGGAAGAAAAGTGTCAGTAGCATCATCTTAAAAAAAAAAAAAAAACACTTTTTTCTTACTTCCTCAAACTGGACTCCGTTCTGTTAGAATTTTTAATACTCAGTGAAAGGATGCACCCACTAGAAGACAAACAATTAATGAGTATTTAAAAATTGAAAAATAGGGGCTGGGATTGTGGCTCAGCTGTAGAGTACTTCCCTAGCACATGGGGGGCCTAGGTTCGATCCTCAGCAGCACATAAAAATAAATGAATGAAATAAAGATATTGTGTCTAGTTACAACCAAAAAATAAATATTAAAAAATGAAAAATAAAATTATGTTTTGGATTTTTGTTTAACAAGTAGAAACTTTCTAAAATTGAAAAAGTAAAGTATGTACTTGGACTTTTTCATTTAATAAGAAACTGGTTTTGCAATTTCAGCTAGCTTAATTTGTTATATGATAAAGTCTACACATGGAGGCATTTCACTTTGTGAGTAATTTATTATTTAAAGTCCACAGATGGTTGAATGGTAAAAAAAAAAGAAAGTACACAATTACAATCACACAAAAAAGAAAATGGGTACCACCTGGTGATCATGTCTCAACACAAACACTTTCTTAATGTATTTGAACGAATACCATATCCATTAGCTATTATCTCACATCAGCACAAAAGTTAGTGACTTGAAAGAGCAATTATTTTATTATCTCTTAATAGTTTTTGTGGACCAGAAATTCAAAAGAGACAGTATAGTTGGAGTTTCTCTCTCTCTCTCTCTCTCTCTCTCTCTCTCTCTCTCTCGTTTTATTTATTTTTTAATTTTTTGGTGTCAGGGATGGAACACAGGGCCTCATGCTAGGCAAGGGCTCTACCACTGAACTACATTCCCAGACCTCAGGATCTTTCATGATTGAGCCTTAGAAAAACAGAATGCTGATGCAGCTAAGGACTGCTCAAGCATCTCTCATTCTTGATTTTCCAGGCCTCTCCATGTAGTCTCTCCACATGGGCTTGTCTGAGTTCCCAACTATCAGTTACCAAATGGTTTCTGAATGCTTCAAGAACGAATATTCCAGATCGTATGGTACTTACGAATTGCCTTCTATAACCTAGACTTGAAAGTCACATAGCATTAATTCTGCCATACTCTGTTGCTCCAACAGTCATATTTTCAAGAGGAGGGGGACATAGACCCAACTTCTCAATGGGATGAGAATCAAAAAAATTTGCAGACATGTTTTAATATCACTGCCAATATACAGAAAATAGAGGAGGCTAATTTGCAATCTGTTTAGAATGACTGAGCTTTGGTAAATCTTACATTAGACTTTCCTTACCTTATGCTAAGGGAAATAAGCCAGACACAGAAAAGAAAATATTTCATGATCTCACTTATAAGTGGAATCTTAAAAATAAATAAATAAACAATCAAAAATACAGAGATCAAAAATAAAATGGTGGTTATGAGGGAAGGTTCAGAGGGGAGGGGAGGAAATGAGGAGAAGTAACTTAAAGAACATAAAGTAACAGAGATGTAGGATGAATAACTCTAGAGATCTGATGTAATTCATGAGAATTACAGTTAACAAAATTATATCACATTAAAGTTTTTTGTTAAATAAGTATATTTTAGTTGCTCTTGTCAGAAAACAAAGCAACTATGTGAGATGATAGATAAGTTAATTTGCTTCACTATAATAACCATTTTACTATTTATATGTATCCTAAAACATCATATTATAAACTTCAAATATACACAGTAAAATTTATTTTAAAAATAAAAGCATTGAAAATAAAATAGCTCTCCTTTTACCTGGATGCTCATTACATAAACATGTATATTTTAGTGTTTTAAATTTTTGGGATATTAACTTTTCTTCTGCCATTGCCTTTATTTCCCCTCATCATTAGGATGTTCATAAGAATATCAACAATCTTGGACAGGTATGCCACACAATGAACATCGTTTGGGAAAAAAAAACAATAGAAGGAAAGCTAATGTTAGTGAGCACCCATTTTTTGCCACTTCTATTTATTTCATTTAACTTATTGCAGGTTACTTATTGCAGTGAAACAAATTACTTTATACTTTAATGGCACAAAACAACAATTGTGTCATTCTTGCTAATTTTGGGGTCAGATTACAGTGGGGCTGACTCATCTGTGCTCCACAATAACTAAAGTCTCAGCTGAAGTGGCTTAAATGAGTGAAGAAGGCTGGCATGTGTGTTCTGGGGCCATAGGTCTGTGAATGTGGTTTCAGCCGTTGGTCATATTCTGTAATTCTTCTTCACATCACAGTAGACAGAGCTAGAATGAGAAAAATCACTTACATGTTTGATGCCAGTGCTTGGATAGCTGGAACAGTTGGATTTGTCTAGGTATCCCTATCTATACCTGCAACCTGTCCCCATGACTCTTAGGCTTCTTCAAAGCAAGATGGTGTCTGGCTACTTGAACATGTTAGGCAGCTTCCCCCTCAGAGGGTTTCACCCCTGACTCCTCTGCATACTCTATCCTGCACCTTCATTTTCTTGACTATAAGCAATATTCTATTGTCAAAAATGGAGCATTGTAGATCCTCAGGGGAGTAATTTCTTCCTTGCTTAAAGGCTGAATTGAAAATTTCCCTCACTCCTACACCACAATGAGTGGAAACAGCAAGACCTCTGAGAGCTGACCTAGTTTTGGAAGTCGCCCAATATAATTTCCACCATATTCTATTGATCAAACTGAGTCACTGAACCAGCCAAGACTCTATATTATACCTCTTTATGGAAGAATGGCTTGTATATATGTAGGGAGGGAAAGAATTGACAGTGGCTACTGTGGGAATAAGCTACCACATTCTTTTCATAAATGAAGAAAAGGAGACTAGTAAATTAAATAAATTGTTGAGGATTATACAGGAAGTGAATAAGTAAAGTATATGGAACACAAATCCAGGTTATCTAATTTCAAAATCAGAGATTCTTATACTTTATCTTGCAGTCCCTATGAAATAGGTGCTTCCCCATATTTATTCCTCAGAAGCACTTCCCCCCCGCCAAAAAAAAAAATGGCTTGAAGTAATCTGAGAAACATATTTCATTTTGGAGAATCAAAGTGCATATGAATATATAAGACACTGAAATGTCTATTTCCAAACATGTTTGACTAAGCCATCCCTTTTTAATGCAAGGCCCATTAACACCAGTTCATGGAATATGACTTTACAAATGTTGTGTTTATAATGTAAAGAATACATGCTCTTGTTGGTGTTACAAAATGTAATATTACTGGAAGAATCCAATTTAATTGAGTATCATCAAACTGTTAAAATTACATAACAAGGCTATTTTGATGATCTGATTAACCATTTAGATTGAAACTGCTTTGCTAATGCATATACAGTACATTTTCATGAAAGGAAAACCTTGAATAACCAAAGCATTCCTAAATCCTTGCCAATGTATCAGTGAAAAAAATGCTGAATATAATTTCTGCCTGCTTAAACAATTTGAGGGTTTATATTTTTAATATCTACAGAGTGCTAAATTTTATTAATAAAATATTTCACATATCAAATTCAGTTTTATCATATTGAAGAGGATGTTGGTTTTATCAAAGAGAATTTTCACCACTATATATTTATCTATGTTAAATATATGAATCTGACACAACTTTCCTATGTAAATGTATGAATACACCACAGTGAATCTCAACATTGGGTACATCCACAAGACTGGAGTCCTAATTAGAATAAGATGCACTCCATTTTTTGTATAAATATGACAGAACTAAAAAGAACAAATAAATAAATTATATATTTTTATATATGAATTTATGAAAAATTTAAATGAAAATTTATATATGCTTATATACATTATATACATACATATATGTATTATGTGTATGTGTGTGTGTGATTTATATATATATATATATATATATATATATATATATATATATAAAACAAACCACCAGACCTCAGAGACCTAAACATTATTTAGAAGAGATGGGCTTTAGATATCTCTCACAATAATTCTGCCAAATAACCCTAACAAAATAATAGAATAAAATCTTAAGTCAAATATTTCCTGTAGTCAAAACATAAATGAAATAGAAGAGCTAGGTAACTGAATTCATTTTCATGGAGAGAGGAGTGGGACTTGACTTTCATGCAGGTAGACTTGCATTTATCAATGCTCTGAATTGGCAGAGAATTGAAACAAGCACCTGGTAGACAAAGTATGATCAAAGACAAGTGTAGTGAACCCCATTCACCTCTGAAAATGGCAGTTCTTGTGTTTATTGTCAATGTTATATGCCCCTTTTTCCTGTCTCAATTTTCTCCTGTTTGTTTGCCCCTTTGAGTCTCACCAAAGCTCTGCCCAACAGCTGTGCTTGTCCAACACTCAATTCCCATTCACCAAGAGCCAGTTCAAGTACCTATTCTTCCATTAAACAAAGCTTCCCAACAATTGTAAAAAAAAAAAACGAGTTTACGCCAAATTCCTATAATATAGTCCTCCCACCAAGAAGCCTTACAAAATGTGGGGTTTCAATTTTCTAATTAACCTGGAAAACTGGATGCTGAAGTTTCTGTATTTGTTCGTTCATTCATTTATCTCTCTTTTCTCTCTGACTTCGCTATACTCTATCCTGCATCTTCATTTTCTTGACTATGAACAATATTCTATTGCCAAAAAATGGGGCACTCTGGATCCCTATGGGAGGAATTGCCCTCTTGCTTTAAGACTGACTTGAAAATGTCCCTCACCCCTGGCATCATATATGTTCATAACATGTCCTACACACCATTAAACATCTTCTGGTTGCTGGGAGTAGCAACAGTCGTGTAATTGTCCCAATGAAATTATCCACGTCCATACTCAGTAGACTGCACAGATGCCTATCTCTGTGTTTCCAACCATGTCTGTAGTAAAGAGGTCCTGACTGATGACCCATACACCTGGGCTATTTAAATAGTTCACCCCACACTAGCAATTAATATCCTGGGCTCCAGACATTTGGAAAGACAGACCACCTCCTCCACTTGATCTGATTCCAAGTTCACCAAGCAGCAGTTTTGAGAATTATTGGTCTTTCCATGAGGTTTCCCCATATGGGAGACAATGTACCAACAAGATGACACAAGTCTGAGTATATGTAATAGTATGAATTCTCTTATAAATTTATAAATTGGTATTCTAGTTTATATGCATAACATCCATGAGTTTACATAGTATAGTAAACTGAATAAATACCCCACCACCAAAAATATCAGATTATCACCCCTGGAATCTATAAATATGACCTTATTTTGAAAAACAAAAGGTTTCACAGATATGATTAAGTATCTTGAGATGGGGAGATTATCCTGAATAATAACCTCAAATATAATCACAAATGTTCTTAGATAGAGGGACATATGAGAGAAAACAGTATGAAGATGGAACAGAGACATTTTAAGATGCTGGCCTTTAAGTTTGGAGTGATGTATTTATAACCCAGGGAATACTGGCAGCCACCAGAGCTAGAAGAGGCAAGGAATAGACTTCCCCTACAGCCTCTTGAGATAGAATGGCCCTGCCAATAGCTCAATTTTGGCCCATTGCTACTGATTTCAGATGTCTTAACTCCAGAACTATTTGTTATGGCAGCCACAGGAAACTAATACTCCTAGTTCATGTAAAACCCTAAGAATCTGTTCAATTCTTGGGGCACTGACCAAATGGAGGCCATAGGCCATGGTACCCTACTAAGGAGTTGTATTGGAGTGTTCAGCAACCCTTTCTAATCTCTGCCACATCCTCTTTAGTGTCAACAGTGTTTATTATAGATATAAGTTCTTACTTAATTATAAAATTTCATTAAAGCATAGGCTAATACTTAAAAAGAAAAAAATTACCTAAGACATATTGAGCACTTACAATTTTCCAGGCACTGTCTTAAACATTTAGTATGTGTTCATTACTACCCTAGAACTGGGCAAGCAGGGCTCTTCAGAGAGCCCCATACTTTGGATGTACTACTTGAAACCTTCAAAGCCCTTTCTGGTGGCTGGGACAAGCCAGAGCTGGCAGTGTCATCTAATCAGGGCACCTGGAGCCTGAATTAGTACCTAGATGGCCACTATCCCTATTTCTTTCCATCAGGGTGATCACTGCCTATCTTGTCTACTCAGCACACAGGATCAACCAGATGCCCCAAGAAACATTGGGTCTTGTGCCTTGAGGCTGTCCTGTGGGTTCATGGCAGGACTTCAGTTCTAAGAAGGGATGCCTGACAATCACTCACTCATGCTTGTTTGTTTGTTTTCCATAAGCTCATTCAAGATTGGACCACCAGAATGAGTCTGACAAGTTCAGAGTTCTGGGTCCACTGATAGTCCACCCCAGGCCCTCAGACTTAAGCTGGGTGTGAGTTTCTACATTGATTCTCACCATGTTATGACCATAGTGTTACCTCCCATTTACAGTAGCTGAAGGCATTAGGGGTAGTGACAGGCATCCTTTAGCCTATACACATTCCCAATGGTGGCATCCAAAGCAGTCATCTAAAACCTTTTCCAAAGGTTTTGTGCCATGTATCAGGCAGTCCTCCGATGTCCTCTGAGGGCTTTTGAGACTGTTTCTTTACAATACCAGGAGCCTTTCTGATTAATGTCTTCTCTCATTGTCAATTGATGTACTGACACTGTGCTCCTCTTAGTAGGTCCTAAAGCAATATATCCTGAGAAACAGATAGGACCACACTTCACCCAGTCCACAAGATCCTTGCTCATCCTCTCTGGTGTCAGTGTGTGGAAGGCAAGTACAATCAAAATGGAAAATCATTACATTATAGGAATAGTGTAATAAGGCCTAAAGTGTTCAAAAGAAAACATTATTGGAAAATGTGTTGCTTGAAATTTATGCTATGTTCACATTTTCCCACATATTCGGGATAAGAGTTGCATTGGTGGCATCATAAACAACAAAACACAGTAACAACATCTAAGAGAGCAATTGGAAGCCAGTATTCACAGGTAATCCCATGCATGTTGAAGTCTCACAAGAAGTTATATAAAGCAGCTTTAAATAAGTGATTATGAAGTATTAGAAGCAAGAATAACTATATTGTTTCAATCCAAAGAGCCATGGCATTGTGGGTCAGGATCTTGTTGAATATTGAGAACATTGCACTGAATGTGTACATTGCTTTGGGTGGTATGGAAATTAAAACATATTAATTCTTCTGACCCGTGAACAGAGAATTTTTTCATTTATTTTTATCTTTTCCATTTTCTTTCATCAATGTTTTATAGTTTTTTAGTGTACAAATATTTTGCCTGTTGGTTAAATTTATTCCTAAGTATTGTATTTTATTGGTTCTATCCCAACAAATTTTATTTTATTTTCCAGCTATGTCATTATTGGTGTATAGAAATGCTATGATTTTTGTATATTGATTTTTGGATCCTGTACCTTAACATATTCATTTATTAGTTCTAACATTTTTTTTGTGGAATTTTTGGAGTTTCCACATAAAGGATCATGCCAACTGTGAATAAAGATCATTTTACATCTTCCTTTCCAATTTGGATAACTTTAATGTCTTTTTCTCCTCTTATCACTCTGACTAGTAATTTTAGTACTATGATGAATAGAAGTGATGCGAGTGGGCATCCATGACTTGTACTGAATGTTAGTGAAAAAGCTTTCAGTCTCTCTCCATTATGGTGTGAACTGTGGGTTTTTCATAAATGTCCTTTATTATGTTCGGGAACTTCCTTTCTATACTAAAACTGTATCAAGAAAGGATGTTGAACTTTGTCAAATGCTAGTTCTCCATTAATTTAAGTGATCATGTGATGTATTTTATCTTTTATCTGTTAACGTGATCTATAGCATTGACAGATTTGCTTAAGTTAAATCAGACTTGAAAGGCAGGGTGAAATCTCACTTGGTCATGATGTATAATATTTTTGATATGCTGCTGAATTCATTTTGCTAATATTTTATTGAGGATTTTTGCATCAATGTTTTTCAGAGATATTGCCTGTCATTTTCTATTATTTTACAGTGTCTTTTTCTGGCTTAGGTATCAAGATAACGCTGGACTCATAAAATGTTTGGAAGTATTCCCTCTAGCTCTATTTTTTGGAAGAGTTCAAGAAATATTGGTAATAATTCTTCTTAATTCATCAGTGAAACCATCTGGTCCTGAGATTTTCTCTGTAGGAAGGATTTTAATGACTACTTCAATCTCTTTACTTGTTATTGGTTGATTCAAACTTTGTATTTCTTCCTAATTTAATCTTGGTAGGTTATATTTTTCTAGGAATTTGTTCATTTCCTTCAGGTTATCCAATTTGTTGTCATGTAATTGTTCATAATAGTCTGTCATGATCATTTTTTTTATTTCTGAGGCATTTATTGAAAAACCTCCACTTTCATTTCTGATTTTATTGATTTGAGTTGTCTCTCCTTTTTTCTTAGTCTGACCAGAAGTGATCTATTTTCTTCATTATTTTTCAAATCAATAACTCTTGGTTTTTTATTAATTTTATTTCTTTTTTTGTTCTCTGTTTGATTTATTTTGTTCTGATCTTTATTAATTCCTTTCTTTTGTTAACTTCAGATTTAGTTTTTCTTCTTTTTCTTGCTCCTTGACACATAATGTTTGGCTATTTAGGATGAATCATTCTCCTTTTTTAATGTAGGTATTTATTGCTGTGAACTTGCCTCTTACAATGCTTTTGTTGGGGCTGGGGTTGTGGCTCAGTGGTGGAGCACTTGCCTACCATGTTCGAGGCACTGGGTTTGATCTTTAGCACCACATAATTAATTAATTAATTAAAAGGTATTGTGTTCATCTACAACTAAAAAAATATTTCTCAAAAAGAAGTGCTTATGGTCAGAGAAATGCAAATCAAAACCACCCTAAGATACCATCTCACTCCAGTAAGATTGGCAGCCATTATGAAGTCAAACAACAACAAGTGCTGGCGAGGATGTGGGGAAAAGGGTACTCTTATACAGTGCTGGTGGGACTGCAAATTGGTGCAGCCAATTTGGAAAGCAGTATGGAGATTCCTGGGAAAGGTGGGAATGGAACCACCATTTGACCCAGCTATTGCCCTTCTATGACTATTCCCTGAAGACCTTAAAAGAGCGTACTACAGGGATACTGCCACATCGATGTTCATAGCAGCACAATTCACAATAGCTAGACTGTGGAACCAACCCAAATGCCCTTCAATAGATGAATGGATAAAAAAAATGTGGCATTTATACACAATGGAGTATTACGCAGCAATAAAAAATGACAAAATCGTGGAATTTGCAGGGAAATGGATGGCATTAGAGCAGATTATGCTAAGCGAAGCTAGCCAATCCTTAAAAAACAAATGCCAAATGTCTTCTTTGATATAAAGACAGCAACTAAGAACAGAACAGGGAGGAAGAGCATGAGGAAAAGATTAACATTAAACAGAGACGAGTGGGGGGAGAGAAAGGGAGAGAGAAGGGAAATCATATGCAAATGGTAGGAGACCCTCAATGTTATACAAAATTACATATAAGAGGTTGTGAGGGGAAAGGGGGGAGAACAAGGGAGAGAATTGAACAACAGCAGATGAGGTAGAGAGGGAAGATGGGAGGGGAGGGGAGGGGGGATAGTAGAGGATAGGAAAGGTAGCAGGTACAACAGTTACTAATATGGCATTATGTAAAAATGTGGATGTGTAACCGATGTGATTCTGCAATCTGTATTTGGGGTAAAAACGGGAGTTCATAACCCACTTGAATCTAATGTATGAAATATGATATGTCAAGAACTTTGTAATGTTTTGAACAACCAATAAAAATAAATAAATTTTAAATAGAAACACACTTTGGTCTGAAAAAAAAAAAAAGAAGTGCTTATGGGGCTGGGGTTGTAGCTCAGTGGTAGAGCGCTTGCCTAGCACATGCAAGCCACTGGGTTCGATCCTCAGCACCACATAAAATAAATAAATAAAATAAAGGTATTGTGTCCAACTACAACTAAAAAAAATTTTAAAAATTAAAAAGAAGTGCTTAGATTGGTGCAGTGGTGCACACCTGTAATCCCAGCAGCACAGGAGGCTGAGGCAGGAGGATTGTGAGTTCAAAGCCAGTCTCAGCAACTGCAAGGTGCTGAGCAACTCGGTGAGACCCTGTCTCTAAATAAAATACAGAATAGGGCTGGGGATGTGTCTCAGTGGTTGAGTGATTCTGAGTTCAATCCCCAGTACCAAAAAAAGTGCTTTTTGTTCCATTCTATAGGTTTTGGTATGCTGTTTTCATGTTGCTTATCTTTTAAGATTTTTTAGAATTTCCCTTTTAATTTATTTCTTGAACCATTTGTTGTTCAAGAGCATGTAGTTTAATTTCCACCTATTTGTGAATTTTCCAAAATTCATCTTATTTCTAGTTTCATTCTATCATAGATGGAAATAATACCATATAAGATTTTTTAGAAGTATGTTTAATTTTTTAAAATATTCTTTTAGTTGTAGATGGACACAATACCTTTATTTATTTATCTTTATGTAGTGCCACGATTTGAACCCAGGGCCTCACACATGCTAGGCAAGCACTCTACCTCTGAACCACAACCCCAGCCCCACTATATAAGATTTTGATCTTGAATTTTTTAAGGCTTACTTTGTGGCCTAACATATGGTCTGTCTTGGTGAATATATATTCTGCTACTATAGGATGAGAAGTTCTATGTATATGTCTATTAGGCCCATTTGGTCTAAAGTGCAGTTCAAGTCCAGTATTTCCCTATTTATTTTCTGTTTGGTTCATCCATCCATTGTTGAAAGTAGAGTATCAGAGTCCCCTACTATTATTGTATGGCTGTTTATTTCTCCCTTCATGTACATTAGTATTTGCTTTCTATATTGAGGTGCTCTGATGTTGGGTTCATATATCTTTACAATTGTTTTATCCTCTTGATGAATTGATTTCTTTATCATTAGTGATCTTCTTTGTGTCTTGGGCTGTTTTGACTTATGGGTTTAACTTGCACATCCTTAGTGACTACGGATAGTGAGTATCTTTTCATGTGCTTATTTCCCACCATATTGTCTTTTCTGAAACATTTGTTCAACTGTTTTGCTCATGTTTTAAATGGTTCATTTTCTTATTGTTGAATTTTGAGAATTATTTATACACTTTGGATATAAATCCTTTGTAGGATTCATCCCTTAATATCTATAGAGGATTTGTTCCAGGACCCCTCCCCACCAGCCATGGATATCAAAATCTATAGATGTTCAAGTCCCTGATATAAAATAGTGTGGTATTTGCACAGAATTTATGCACATCCATAAATCATAAATGATCTCTAGATTATTTATAATACCAATACAATGTAACTGCTATGTAAATAGTTGTTATACTGTATTATTTAGGAAATAAGTGAGTACATGTTCAGTACAGATGCAATTTTTTAATGGATATTTTCAATCCACAGTTGGTGGAATCCACAAATGTGAAACCTGTGAGCCTGTTGCTGACTGTATATGTCTTTCCTATCATAGTATACCTTCATATAATAGTATACCACCTCACATAGATTGTAATTCAAGCAGTCTTCAAGTTTGCCTTGCCTTTTACTTTCTGCTGCCACTGCTTGAGCTTCCCCTGTAAAACCCATAGTTTCCCAATCTGCCTTCAGAGAATATATAGAGCCCTTCTACAGTTTTCAGTATTCCCAGAAAAAAAAATTGGCTTGCCAGTTGCATGCCCCAACCAAAACCCACAGTGGTTTTACCATTCATTTCCTATCAAGCTTACTAATTTTATCAAAGACACCACTCCTAATCAAGTCAGCTTTCTCTGGCAATGCCTTAGTTGAATGAGTATTAAACGTTTTTTAAAGAAGTGATATAAATCTAGAGTTAACAGAGATGATAAACTCAAGTATGTAAATGGAAAATAGGAAAAAAGGAGACATAATATGAATATTAATGATATGCATTCAGACAGAACAAGATAGACATACCTATATCATAACAGACTTTCATGACAATAACTTTATTTTGAGCCATTGTAAAGTTATTGCCAAGCTGTAGTATACAGATATATGCTTTTTAAAATATTTATGACATGAAACAGGTGCATTAAGTTGAGATATGCATAGATGTGGTTCATGATTCAGTGAGTTTTTACCACTACTATGACCAATGGCCACTAATGTAAGGGAGGAAACTTAGTTATGGATATTTATTTTCTACAGAGGGTAGAATTAACAAAACATCCTATCTACCAGTCATGCCCAAAGCCCACAACTCAGCTGCTTCTGTTTTTAGCCAGGTATAAAAATAAATTGGAAAAGAACCTTATTGTGAGTTTCAGAAACTTCCAAATAAGTACCAATAAAAGTTTAAACCATGAACTTCTCCAAGTTTATTTTCAATACAGGAATCATTCTTCCTAAAAACTCTCTGAGGATTTGGACCCTCATGGAACAGAGAAACAAGATATATCAATGTGTGTTCTACTTGTGCCTAAGATGTGAGGCTCTTCTTGTTCCAAAAAACAAGCACCACATAAAAGCATACTATTCATTCTTTTCCCTAATCCATCTTTCTCCATATTCCCCAACAAACTTTTCTTCATCCTGGACTTGCCCTCAGTTGACATTGCCTTTGACCACCCAAATGTTAAGGCCCCACCCAGGAGGGTGAGGTATCTGTCCCTCAGGAGCTGAAAATTCAGTGTAGAGATCTCAAGTGGCATCACTGTTAGGTGTCTCTCAATCTTATCAGTTTTACAAATCACTCCTGGAGAGAATTTAAGTCATTTGGAAAGTAAGGTTTAATTAGAGAGACCTCACAGTCCTTATTTAGCAACCCTCCAACCTTGGCCTTTAATGAGATCCAACTGCTGCCACAGTTAATCAACCCTCCAATGAGGTAGAATAACTTGTTGATTTTATTTGTGCCTTTAGGTCTGTTGACAGATGCATAGCAGTTCATCACAGCTATGTGTGTCTTGGTTTATCTTTAGTCACTTCTAGAGAGCTGAGTGAATACAGGGTCATGAAGAGGCAGGATTCTGTAATCAAGCTGACCAAAGGAGTGACAAGGTCAAGATTTGAATTCAGATGTGAATGCCTAAACCATCTCAGCCTCAATTTCCCAAATATCTCCTTAATAAATGGTGGCTAAAAATGGTATCCAGATTTCTGACTCTCTGTCTATCCTTGCCAATGCAGAGATCCATGGTCACTTTCCATCATTCATACGGGAATGACATCTAAAATATCCAACCATTCTGGGTGTTTGAGAGTCCACTTTCCCCTGGATATATTTCTTCTTGCCTGTTTTGGTTTCCTGAGTCATAATATCCCCTAAATCCCTGGAGTTATACATACAGTACTCCTCTTTTAGAACTCATGCAATTTCACCACTCTCTACTTTCTGGGCATATATCTAATCTGAGTGGAAGAGGAAAAGGGTCAGCAACATCTGCCACCATTAGGGGACTTATACTCTAGGAAAAGATGCTGTTACTTCCTCTAGATTTAGGCCCCTTCCAGTATTCAGCTCTGAATAACTAATTAACATGAGCCTGCCTTGCTCTTGCCTAAAACTACACTTTATACTTGGTCT
Organism: Marmota marmota marmota; assembly: GCF_001458135.2. Lineage (NCBI taxonomy): Eukaryota > Metazoa > Chordata > Mammalia > Rodentia > Sciuridae > Marmota > Marmota marmota. The sequence goes on from NW_026000249.1 coordinate 32,821,904, forward strand.
CATATGGGAGATCACAATTTGAGTGCTTCAACTCAATTTTTGGTGAGCCTAAGTACCCCAGAAGAAAGGACAGGCTACCCACTCAACCCTTCTTTACTTGATGACTGTGTGCCTGAAGTCCATAATCTTGCTACAGGACCTGTGAGAAGTCAGAAGAATGAACCTGCTTATACTCTCTGGATGGTTGGAGCCTGTCGACCTACTTCATCTCTGGTAGTTTCATCAGAGAGGCTCCATTTCTTCATTTTTGGTAATATTTTTCTGAAATAAACCTACTTATCCAGGTATAAACATATTCCCTGCCTTGAACTTGCAAAAGCTCTCCTATGCTAATCCTAGATCAGACTCTCCTTCATTTTCCAATCTCTGCCTGGAGTTAGACTGGATTTTCCATGTCCTAGCTATACTTGTTCCAATTGTCAGTCCTTTTCCTGACACACCCACCCTGTCTGGCCCATCGTTTTCTTTAGCTTCTTATTATTTTTTTTCTTTTATCATTCTCCTGCCTTATTTTATTTCTCCCAGTCCCAGCAAGCAGAGAAACCAAAGCACCCAAAAAAGTATACTGAAGAGTTGGAGGTATCAACAGTGACTGATTATAGATCTACAGGATACCTGCTCACAGCAGGTGATTCAGAGGTAAAGTCTGTGCCTGGATACATAAAAGGGCTATCTTGGTTTTATCACTGTCTCCCTTTTAACTTCTGACCCATATCCAAAAGGATTCTTTCTCTCCATCCCCCAAGCTCACCCTGCCCACCCCTGCTTTCAGTAACGTTTTTTCCTCCAACAAATGCCTTTGAATACACTTTTTATGCCACATTCTTTCAGACTATAGGAAGTCAGCCTAAATAGTGTTGATTCATCTTGATGTTTTCCAGCCAAATGTCTAATTGAGTTGATTTCTGACATTTTAGAGCCACCCACTCAACTTCACATTTTAAAACTTGCAATTGCACTTTTGTTTTCTGCTACCACCTAAACAAAACCAACACACATCATACTTTTCCTTTAGGAAAAAAATAACCCCCTGAGAACAAGAAAATGGAGTTGATCCCTCCCATGAAGTCCCCAGTAAAATAGGAGAATTATAACTGTTAGAATAACAGCTATATTTGTGTTGCTAGAAGATATAAAATCATGCAGACACATGCAAGCCCCACATTTCCCTGTTTATAAGATTTAAGTCATTTCCAGTTAAGATAGAAATCACTGGTATTGCCCGAACTTCAATAGAGCATCAAGATCTGCTCAGTTTTTCCCACTTACTAGTAAATTCCTGGCACATATCAAACAAACTCTCATTGAAAAGGCTCCATGTGGTGCATGTAAAATAAAGTGTTCTTGGGGTGGGATAAGTTACTGGATCACTGGGATCAAGCATTGAGCCAAATCGAGCACACATGGTAATAGGCAAGAGAATGGAACAGCATTTGAAATCTTCACTCAAAAAGTACTAAATTTCCAAGATATGAATAGGGCTCTAGCTGTTCTCTCACCAGCCACGTGCAAAGGAAAATATATAGTTAGAAACACTAAGTACTAGCTGCACAAAGGAAGCAGGCAAAAATCATAAGACTTCATGTCATATCTAGTTACCATGGATTTTTTAATAAAAGATTTAAAAAATTAATAGAGTAGAGAAAATGGCCTTCTTTGCCCATGGAAGAGTATCATCCCACCTGAATTCTAACTCCAAAGCATTTTAGGTATGTGATTTAGGTAAATTATCTCTTTGGTCTCTTATTTCTTTGTCTGTAGAAAGGGAATAATAATGATTACTAATTGAAAGATTGTCATAAGGGTTAAATGAAATGTGGCATTGGAAGAACATGGCACAGTGTCTGTCATAAAGTAAAAAGTTCCCTGAATTTTAGTTGTGATCATAATTGTGATTATTACAATATAAATGTTGGTTTTGATTTTATATGTGGCCTCCAGGTTGCAGTCAAGGATCAGCAGAGGGAGTCAGTTTCTCCATGAGTGAACACTGGGAAGACCAGGTTAAAGGAGGGAAGGATGCTTATAAAATGAGGTAACATGCTAGGAATTTCGTGGGCCTATTGCCATCTTTGTAAACCTGGACACTTTTCAATCTCGTTTAAAAATCATGCTGGTGAATGTGGCTCCCCTTGACCCTTACTACCTTAATTATGATCAACAGAATCCTGCCTTATCAGATTGCAGAGCCCTGTCCAAAAGACTAGAGCACATTTTATTTCACGGTGTCCTTATTTTTGTGAAAACTTTCCCAGCCTTGAGATACGGGGGCTGAGGTATTCATTTCTTCCTTTCTGGAAGGAAAATGGAAGAAAGAGAATTATAGCCTCTAAGTTCCTTTGTGGTCTCAGTCTTTCATGAGCAGAAAGAAGCCTACACCTCTTTCAGGAGTCATAGATTCCAATGCCTACAGTGGCCCCAAAATAAGCAAAATAAGCCAGGAGGTCTTCAGACCTTGTGACCACATGAGAGTTTGACTCTCTTCAGAGGGTAGCTCCAGTCAATTGTTATTATCTAAGAATAAGGATACAATGATCCTCCAATTTTTCAAGAGAAGTTGCAAAGTTAGATTTTTATGTTGAATCTCCTAATTTTTATCTGTTGGAAAATACTCAAGTTTTTTTTTTATAATACAATGTGTGCCCAACAAAATATTTCTGTTTTTCAGACATGGCCCAAGGATTGCCAGATCAGGACCCTCTTCTACATAGTACAATTTCAGGTTCCTGGGGAGGTTTATTCTAACTCCAAGCATGTTCCCTACCTTTTGCCACTCCCCTGTAAGTTTAACAGAATATTTCCCATGTCCCAGACCTCTCCTTCAAGATGCAAAGTTATACTTGTGGGAAGCACATTGATCATCTATCACTCTTTTCTCAAATTTTGCAGGCTTATTGCATCTGTTTAGGAAAGGAAGAGAAGAGGAAGCTGTTGGAGCAGGTAGGAATGGGGCAGTCCAGTGGGCTGAACACCCAGAATTCTTTACTCTGATCCTTGCTAGCTGTTGTAACTTCAAGGAGCTTACTTCTCTGATATTCGAGTTTCCTTGTTTGTGGAAAGGGGCTAATAATTGCTACTTCGTGGAATTGTGGCAAAAATCAAGTAGGATAAAACATAACAAATGCCTGACCCAGAGACAGTTGTCTAAATATGTTTTTTTTTTTCTGGGAGGGAAGAAGGAATAATATTCTGGTGCTTAGGGGCTGTTCTAAAGTAGGGGGTCACACAGGACCTTTTAGAAAGGGGGTGAAAAGTGTGGGAAGGCAAGAGGGAGCTGTGAGCAATCAGAGCATATCATTCTCTGGCCAGCAGCCCAGCTAGTACAAGGGGATAATGTACTAAGTAAAGAACAGGCACTACAATAATAACCCACAAATGCAGCCTGTTATACTAACCTGCATTCTAAGCTTACACAAGTCTAATTCATCCTTCCAACATTTCTGGCCACCATAGATTTGTTTTTCTGGATAGTGTTTCTTTGACTTCATTGCTCAAATCAATGTTCCACGCCTGCATTTCTTACTTCTATAACACATAAATAAATTATGAGCCAAATACTTTGCTTTATAGAAAAAATAAAAACAACCAAATCATTGGTGTTTTCTGCTGCACAAAACTCTGGAGACACTTTAGAGATAATTTTTGGGGGGTTACCAGGGATTGAACCCAGGGGCTCTTGACCACTGAGCCACATACCCAGCACTCTTTTGTATTTTATTTAGAGACAGGGTTTCACTGAGTTGCTTAGGCCCCTGCTGAGTTGCTGAGGCTGGCTTTGAACTCTCAATCCTCCTGCCTCAGCCTCCTTAGCTGCTGGTATTACAAGTGTGTGCCATGGTGCCTGGCTACAGATAAAATTTTGATCAGACCAAAAACAAATTGGGATATATATGGCAAAAAGAGCAATTTTAGAGTTGAGGAAGGGATGAGAGGTGAATACAATACTCCATTGGTAAGACAAAGGAAAAGGACACGTGCCCTGAGTGTTATACAATCCCATATCAGAAGCTTGACTTTGTAAAAATATCCTACAGGCTATAACACAGATGCATAGAAAGGCAAGAGAAATAATGTGCCATATAACCAAGACAAAATTTCAGAATGTAACTTCTATCCCATGCCATTGCTTAACTGTTACAATTAGAGGGCCTGCAAAGGTGCCTGCTTTGATAGTTCACAAGGGGAGAAAATTAGGGTTTTATGGGGGAGACAGATCATAGGAAGATATGGTTCCCAAGTGAATACTGAAATTCCCAACACTCCCCTCACACACAAATGTGAGTGTACATGCATACACATGTTCATGCATATGGCTAAAGTGCTTTGAATTTGTGTTACCATATCTGACAAATCAAAGATGGAGCCAAGTCCCTACACTCTATGTGTTTTCTATGGTTGGCCTCTTGTCTGAAGCAACAGATTGGGCAGAATATTAACCAGGGATCCAGATGTGGCTTTTCAGAAAAACACATTCCTTAGCTTGGATTCTGTACATCTCAGTTGCCAAGATCCAGTCTTCTGTGTTCAACCCAGCCTCATTGAACCAATCCCCCTCCCCATCTTATCTTAAATGTCTACCATAGTAGTTGGCTTTGGTACTGGAGCAAAAAGAATAAAAAGCCTTGAATATACATACTCAGCTTCAGTGCTAACTGGAGAAGACATCAAATGCAATCCACTGCTATATGTTAACATTTCTCCATATCTAAGTCATTTTTGCAGGGAACATTGTCTTTAAAAAAAAAAACAAACTTCTTGTCATTGCATTTGAACATCTGCAGTTTGGATCTCTGGTAGAGCAGGTGGTATGTTTGGTTTGATTGTCTGCAATCTCAGATGGAAAAATGGACCACACTATCAAAAGACTGCCTTAAGTTTATTAAACTCAAGCTTTATTTTTCTTAGAAATTCCAAAACATGAGAATAAGTGCAGGCTGGCCCTTCAAGAAAATTGAGTCAATTAAGGATAAGGCCCAGGAATCTGCATTTTATACCAAGCTATCCAGGTGTTTCTGAAGCTAAGAGTTTCCCAAAATTACTTTTAGAAACACTGATCTACAAACATAACTTTCCTATGTGTGCATATGAATACATGACTAGTGTAAAGCGAAATCATGTACAACTTCAAGAATGGTAAGTTATACTCCATGTATGTATGATATATCAAAATACACTCTACTGTCATGTATATCTAAAAAATAACAAATAAATAATTTGAAAAAGAAACACTGATCTATGTTACAAGTACAAGATGTTCTCAATTTGAAGTCCAGAACTCTTTTACACTCTCAAAAATGATCAAGGACCCCAACAAGCATGGTTAATTCTGGCAATACCTATTGATACGTACCATACTGAAAATTAAAACTGAAAATTTTAACATATTAATTTATAAATTCATATTGAAATAACAGTAACAAACTTATTACAAGCTAACATAAGCAAAGTAATTTTAGGAAAAATAATTATTTTCCCAAAAGCAAAATATTAGTGACAAGAATCACATTATTTCACATTTTCAAATCTTTTTACTGTCTGCTTTAACAGGAGACAGCTGGATTCTCATATCTCCTTCTGCACTCTAGCTGTTGCAATATTGTTGTTGTTGTTGTTGTTGTTATTTTTAATAGAAGTATATATAAATAAATCCAGCTTGCACAAACATGTAGTTTGAAAATGAAAGGGGAGTATTTTAATAGCCTCTTTGGATAATTGTGGATAATCTTCTTTAATACTACACCAAAATATGACAATTGGTAGTTCTGTAAAGATTCATTGCAGCACAGAATCTGAGACCATATCAAGGAGCTTTCATTCTGTTACGTTTAAATCCATTGGTCTATCTTGCACTTGGAATATATTTTTTTACTCATTATATCATAAACTATGAATTGGTCATCTGTAAAATATTGGTTAACCAAGTAAGGCAGATCTTCCAAATGTTGATACATTTTATTATAAAAAAATTAAATCATATTTGCTAATATCAATACCAATCTCTTCAGAAAATGTCTTTAAGTATTAGGAAGCTGGCAAGCTCATGGTGGCAGACATAAGCTTTCCAAAAGTCTAATTTTTCTCTTGAAAGCTGGAATTTTATCTTTGGCAACAACTACTATCAGTTGTTTTCCTTGAAATAACAGGCCCACTTCATTGATTTTCAAGGAATTATTTGCCAAATCCCCAGTCCAAATGACCATATTTGTCTGTCAGTCATTTATCTAAGTTAAAAGTGGTCTTCCCTAAAAAAAGCAGCTAGTTCAACTCATAACTCAATTGGTATGCAGCAGAACTACTTTATGCATACTTCCCACTTTGCAACACAGAATATTAAGTAAAATAAAATAAGAAATCCCAGGCTTAGAGTTTTCTTACAATATTTTTTATTAGGTACCAGGAATTGAAGCCAGGGTGCTTTACCACTGAGCTACATCCCCAGCCCTTTTTTAATATTTTATTTAGAGACAGGATCTTGCTGAGTTGCTTAGGGCCTCACTAAGTTGCTAGAGCTGGCTTTGAACTCACCATCCTCCTGCCTCAAACCACTGGGATTACAGGCATTTGCCTCTGCACTCAGCTCTTATAATGTTTTTTTTAAATTTTTTTTTAGTTGTAGATGGGCACAAAACTTTTATTTATTTTTATGTGGTGCTGAGGATTGAACTTAGTGCCTCACATGTTCAAGGTAAGCACTCTACCACTGAGCCACAACCCCAATTCCTCTTATAATGTTTTAATCCACCCTATGTTTGAGAATCTTGAAGCAATGGGCACTCTTGATCAATGTCTACTAGTGCTTAGGACTTAAACTTACAAATTTAGGGGAAAGGAGGGACACAACACAGTTCAATCCATAACAGAGGAACTCGATGTATATGGATAAATTATGAAAATTTACCTCAACAGAAACTATCTAAATGCTAAATGATCGACATCACTTCCTCACTTTAAAAGAAACTATCAAAATTCTGAGACATACTATCAACAACAAAATACACACACACACACACACACACCAATAAAGAGCACCACCCCAAAAAGTCAGTCAAATAGAGTAAAAACACAATTCAAATATGGTGAACCTCATGGTAATTACTTAGGTTTTATCATTCCATAGTATATACATATATCAAAACATCACATTGTACTTCTTAAATATATATTATAAAAATTATGGACCCAAGTTTTATTCATTATTTTGTAGAAAGTTTGTGTTTCCTTGTAGGTTTTTCAAAAAAAGGTAATGAATGCATTTAGGTTCTAAAAGATGTAGTGGATGTACAGGATATGTATACATATTGCAATAGAAATTGAAATTCTCTTAGGTGTTTTGCCCCACTGCATCCCCAACTACAAGGTTTTACTGAAGCAAATAATTGCCCTTTCAAAGAGGATGTATAGAAAATCCTTCCAGAGACAAAAAGTAGATGTTTCTATTATGATGGTGGCAGGCTAGAGATTTAACCACACTTAAGTATTGTCTCAACTCACCTCTCTCCTCCTTTTAAGGACCTCAGAAGATAGAATTAAAAATATTTGCAAATAAGGCCAAGAAAAACTTGACTATCAACTTCTAAAGCTTTAATAAATTGGGCTGGATTCCATAATGGTTCTTTTACCCAAGAAAAGTTGGTATCAAATGGCCTAGAATCAAAGCATCCTAAAGGCCCAGTTTGCCTGTCTTCTCTAAGTTCAAAAGTTACCACTTTGCTTGAACAAATGGCTACCAAAATTTACAGCAGCATTATTCGCAGTAGTCCAAAGGTGGGAATAACCAAAATGTCTATCAACAGATGAATGGGTAAACACAATGTAGTATATACATAATGGAATATATGCAGACTTTAAAAGGAATGAAATTCTAAAAGATGCTACAACGTGGATGAACCTTGAAGACATTGTGCTAAATGAAATAAGCCAGATACAAAAAAAAACAAAACAAATATTATATGATTCCATTTAGATGGGGTATCTAGAGTAGTTAAATTCACGTATGGAAATATTTTATAGGAAAAAGTCTTTCATTCAAATACAAACATTTGGGGAACACGAAAGCATATTATCTAATGAAGTCAAGGTATTGAATAAATTGACAGTTCCACTTGGGATAATACTACTGCAAATAAGACCATAATTAAGTCTATTTTTGTTATTGTTGATTGTTAGTTTATTTTTAGTATTTTCAATTAGTTTCCAAAGCATTTTCTCCCCCATTCTCTTTCTCTTTCCATTTTTCCTCAGTCTTTAATTTTTCTCTTCACTTTAATTCCTTTCTTCAAGCATTTACACACTTTGATGCTCTTTCATTAACCCTATATGAGTTTTGTGGAAAGATCAAAGCCTCTGCCTGGTCTATCTTTTGCTTCCAGGCCTTTCACCCAGCAACAGCAATGGTACAGAGAGACTTAAGATCACCCAGAGTTCTCATATATGGCAGTGCAAAGAGCCCCCAAAGAAGAAAAACTGACACAGCTTATTTTCAGTGGCTGATAAGCTCTTAGCAGTTGGAGTAAAGCGTGACTTTTTCATGCCAGACATTAGAACTGCAATTAAGTGTGGGTATCTACAAACACATTAGAGTGTAATATCTTTTTTTTTAATTTTTTATTGTTGGTTGTTCAAAACATTACAAATTTCTTGACATATCATATTCCACACTTTGATTCAAGTGGGTTATGAACTCCCACCTTCACCCCATACACAAATTGCTGAATCACATCAGTTACACATCCATTGATTTACATATTGCCATACTAGTGTCTGTTGTGCTCCGCTGCCTTTCCCATCCTCCACCATCCCCCCTCCCCTCCTCTCTCCTCCCCTCCCCTCCTCTCTCTCTACCCCCTCCACTGTATAACCCTGAGGGTCTCCTTCCATTTCCATGCAATTTCCCTTCTCTCTCCCTTTCCCTCCCACCTCTC
>NW_026000249.1:32832566-32859092 GCF_001458135.2 Marmota marmota marmota
AAGAACCATATGATCATCTCGATAGATGCGGAAAAAGCATTCGACAAAGTACAGCATCCCTTTATGTTCAAAACTCTAGAAAAACTAGGGATAACAGGAACATACCTCAATATTATAAAAGCAATCTATCCACAAGCCGCAGGCGAATGGCAGCCTGAAATTACCTGTTCTATGGTTGAATGAGCTGCGGTCAGTCGAAAACAGGGATGGTGACGTCAGCTCTCCAACATGGTGGCCGCTGGCCTCCTCTGTGGTCTGACCGGTGTGGAGAACCGAGATGGACCGCTTCCTTCTCCCGTCTCGAACCCAGAATTCAGCCCTGAGTACGATGCTTGCACGGCTGGCAGAAACTGCAGCGCTGTATCCCTGCGTCGCTATCTCCTCGTTTCCCAGCGCGCGCTGCAGACTCTAGCCGCGGGGCGATTTGCTGAATAAGCAGTGTTACCCTCCGTGTGACAAACCTCTCGCGTTTGAGTCCCCGTAGCCGATCCTCGTGCGATGGAAATCCTTCCTCCAGGTTCCGGAGCACCCCACTATTGCTGGAAATTCCTAACAAGATAGCCTTTAGCCGTCCTGACTTGTCATACTCCCACAGAGTGACGCAGCACACGGGGGCAATGCACTCCCCTCGCCACCATCTTCCCGAACTCGAGTGTAATATCTTTGAGGACAGAGATATCTCACCTACTTTGCATATAGTTGATAAAAGAAAATCGATTTTAATTGGGTAAAGGTTATAATTTGCATGGCTGATTTTAATGTTTATCTAATATAATCACCTTCAGTCACAGAGTAAGATATTGTCTTGGTAGACCATAAATTCTTACTATGCAGCACAGGGTAGAATTTCTGAACACCAGTGCTGAAGCTCCATCCCCAGAGTTTGGATCCTGGAACTATACTAATAAGCTATATGGACTTGGACTAGTTCCTTGGGTTCTAAAATATTATTTGAATTAATATCAGGGCCTTTATAAATATTTGGATTTATTTCTGATCTCTGATTTGATGAAATGTGCTGAGGGCACATTCAATGTTGAGTTACCATAAGAGTCATGGCACCAAACAGGTTTGCTTACAAGTCCTTGGGCTATGAAGAAAGACAAAGCAAGACTTTTGTAGCTGAACAATAAGTAAAATATGCCTATGTACTCTGAGTACATGGTTACCTCCAAACTGAAAGACAATCTTCATGTAACCTTTCAAGGACACCTTGTAGGATTTCAGGGTCCAGATATATGATATCAGGAAAAAATATTAAATTTTGAGTGGAGGTGCTGAAGCAAGTAGATGTTATATACAAATAACACAGCATGCATGGAGACAAGTTCTAGAGAACAACACAGGAGAGGCAATTGAGTGTCACATTGTAGACAACCTGGATGACAGGCTGGAGAATCATCTCTCTGCGTGCCTTCCCTTGACATCATTAAATCAGGCAGTAAGTATCTCCTTGCTTTTCTTTTTCTTGTAGTATATTATTAATATATTATTAATTAGTATATTATTAATGTCTGTATCCTTCTCCTGTCTCAGGAAACTTCCCCTCTATTTCCCACTCCAGAAGACATTAACAAAAATCTGTTCCACCAAAAAAAAATTGCTCTGATTGTTCCTTTTGTGGAGAAGGATGCTGGAAATGGTAGCACAGGTTTCCTCCCTAGTAAAACCAGGACTGATTTTGAAAACACCAGAATTGACTTGCTGCAGTTTGCACAAAGTGCTATCTACAATGAGTACCTGTGTTCATTAAGCTGCACTCTATCTGCATCTTTTGTTCTCGCTTTATGCTGAGCTGCTAAGTAAAATGTTATAGGCTTTAAAATCTGAAATCTGGTTGCACTTCAATTTAAGAAGTCTTCCATTGTCCCTGAAAAAGTCATGCCTTTCTTGTCCCCAATTCCTGCTATTTCTTTCTAGATTGCCATTCCCACCACCTTTTCATTATCAAAGGCCTGTCTACCCCTTAATAATAAGTTCTTATGTCACTATTGCTCTGTACATGATTTTCCACTCCTACTTCACTCCTCCCAAAACACAAAATCAAATGATAATGCTTCTTTTATTCTGCCTCATATTGTTTTCTCTTATTTATATCCCTAATAAGATAACTCTCCCCATTTCAGCCTAGGACTCCCAAGCTGTTCTGACTTGCCCTTGCATGTATAGAATGTGTGGTATAGGTTTGATATAATTAAATTCTTGTTATACCATTGAATTGCAAACTTACATTTCTGGCTTATATTCCAAAAACCCTTCGATAACAATCAGCAGAATCCCAGGCATGCATTCATTTTGATCCAATGCACATTTATTAAGTGTCTATCACTTGAATGATAGTGGTACAAAAGAAAAACAAGAGGAGGGAAGAATACCAGTTCGTTGAATTAGACAAAGGAAAATGAAGGGAAGGGAGGGAGGATTGGAATGTGAAAGACAGTAGAATGAATCAGATATAACTTTCTTATGTTCATATATCAATACAAGACCTGTGTATCTCCTCATCACACACAACCACAAGAATGGGAAATTGTACTCCATGTATGTATGATATGCCAAAACACATTCTACTGTCACATATAACTAAAAAGAACCAAAAAAAATTACACAAAAGACAATCAAGGTTCCTGGCCTTATGGAGCTACAGTCTAGCAGAAAACACAATGAAACACACAGTCACACCACCTGAAAGGCAGCACGTGTGCTGTGATAAGAGAGGCAAAGTCTTCTGGGAGTTCACATTACAGAGTTGCAACCTAGTGTGTGTTTGTGGGGAGGCTGTGAGGAGGAGATAGGGCAAAGAGACAGGGGAAAGGGGCTTCCAGAAGAGGCGTGCAAGATAGCTTAAAGGCATGAGTAGAGAATGACACCCTAGGGCTGGGGTTGTGGCTCAGTGGTAGAGCACTTGCCTAGAATACAGGAGGCACTGAGTTCCATTCCCCAGCACCACACAAAAAACTAAATAAACAAAATAGAGAATGACACTCTAAAGGAAGTGAATGAAGTTGCTCGGAGAGGGAGAGGGAGGCAGCAGGGAATGGCATATAGTTGCAGCTGAGAGGTAATCAGAAGCCTACCTTAAGATGACAAATGTGTAGGCCGTCATTTGTGGCATTTGCAAATTACCCTAAAAGCAGTGGGAAGGCACTCATCAATTTTGCTCTGTTTTTAGGAACATCATTCTGCCTTTCATGTGGTGTAGAGCCTGAAGATGAACAGGAACAGGAAGGGAGGCTATGTGACCTCTGACAGAGTACATACCCTTTCTGTTTCTCAGTTTCTTCACCTGCGAAATGTATAAAATAATAGCCCCTTTCTCATAGGGCTGTGATGAGGGTTATATGAATTCATACATATCAAATGTCATAGGTATTGCTTGGCCACATATTGACCTTTCATTAAGCATTAGGAATTGATAATTTGATGAGGAGATAGTTATGTTAATTATCTCCATGGTGCTTACATAGATCAAAACGTCACACTGTACCCCATAAATATGCACAAGTATCATTTGTCAATTAAAAATAAACATTTTAGAAAGTATTAACTATAATTATAATTATTACAGTTTTTATTCATGAGCTTCCAGAAAAGTACTGATAAATACATACAAGAGTGTTTATCATGTTTTGCATCAGTGATCAGTTTTTCTTTTTTTTTTTTTTACAATATCTTTATTTTATTTATTGATTTATTTTTATGTGGTGCTAAAGATCGAACCCAGTGCCTTGTGCATGCAAGACAAGCGCTCTACCACTGAGCTATAGCCCCAGCCCCGGTTTTTCTTTTAATTTTAAATACTTAAATCATTACCCTTTTGCTAAAAACCATGATGATTTCAGGACACATATAGCATCATTCTGTAAGCTTAGTTTAGACAATATTTCTGGGACAGTTAACTTCTCAGTAAAGTAGAAATAAGGCCAGCATAAAGGGCAATCATTTCAAATTGATTGACCATTAGCTTCTGGACTATGCTAAGCTCTATGGTATAGTGAGGTGAAATGGTTTCTTGCTGCCTTTAAACACCACAAATTTAGAGTCCACAAGACCAAGGGACCACCAATTCATTTGTATTGAACTTTTGGGGGAGCATAAAAAGTCAGATAAACATGCAATGTTTCAATGCCAGAGAGGCCAGTGGGCATCACCAAAGTAGGTATTGAGTGGGGCCCTACAAAGAATACTCATTCCCAGCTAGCAATATGGCAACCAGAACCAAGACCACACACAAACTTCCAGTCTGCCTTTAAATTTGTAATATTACCCCTCTTCATGCTGTACTCCCTTTCTCCAGCGGCTATGTTACCTTCTTAGGGTTCCAGTTCCTTTAGCTGCTGACTGATGTGACAGTTAAACATGCATGCTTTTAACATGAAGAATGTTGGAGCTGGGGGTGTAGTTCAGTGGCAGAACACTTGTCTTGCATGTGTGAGGCCCTGGGTTCCATCCTAAGAACCACCACCAAAAAGGAAATAAGAAGGAATAAATGCCAAAAGTTCAATATTTTTTTCTCTTATGGGAAAAACAACCACAGAGGTTTTATTTATTTATTACTAACTTCCAAAATAAAAAAGGGGGGGGCTGGGGTTGTAGCTCAGGGGTTGAGTGCTTGCCTCATATGTGTGAGACACTGGGTTTGATCCTCAGTACCACATAATAAATAAATAAATATATTAAAAAATTAAAATTAAAAAAACCCCACAAAACTAAGTTGGGTTTCTTTGTCTTGTTAATAATTTTCACAGTGAACCAAACTAGAAGCCTCTGCTTGGCCTGAATGGTTTCCACTTACCCCTCTCTATTCCCTTTAATGCCATTTGTCATCTACCTCATAAGACAAGGCAGACCTAGGTCCATGAAAACATTTTAGACATCTTGATTTCTATAAAGCAAATATTTTCCACCTGGAACATAGTCCTAAATAGTTCACTCTTTTGTTTTGCCTGCAACAGCAGATGGTTGGCTTTTAAAACCTTTTCATTATAAAATAAAACATAGATACAGAAATCCCAGTTAATGCAAATGATGTTGTGCCCTTGTAACAATCACCCAGGTCAAGAAACAAATCTTTATCTAGAAGCCTTTTGATATTCCTTGTCCCGAATGTCAACTCCTATTTCCCCACAAAATAACTACTATTCTGATTGCTTTTCTTTATAGCTTTGTCACTGAAGAGTACGTCTGCTCACTGTAGTTTACTACTGCCCATTAAAATAGTTGAAGTCTTTTAATTCATGGTTTCCTTCTCCATCATCTTTTTTCCTATGATTTATCTGTTGAAGAACTAGATGCATTTAATCTGTAGAATTTCCCAAAGTTTGGAATTTGTTGATTCAATGTGATATCGTGGTGCAATTTGGCACATTCTTCTATATAGGTAGTGTTCTTTCTTTCACTGGTATTGTTCTTTCTTTCACAATATTTGATGGTATCTCTTATGATATTGGTGACTGATGCTGTTCAATGCCTAGATCTGCTAATTCACTGGGTGGAAAACAGTGATATTCTGATCCTATTATTTCTTATTTTTATTAGTTTAAATACTTTTATAAAGGCATATTACCTCTCTTAACTGTTACTCAGAGAGTTCATGTAATAAAAATAGGATAAATGCTTGATTTTCCTCCTTTATCATCCTTTGATGGTGACCAATTAGCTCCTTAAAATATTGGGAACTCATACATTTTGATGGGTTTCAATTGCATTTGCAAATTAAAGCTCAAATTGTCCTGTCTCTAGCCAGGGGAGCCTCATTTCAAGTTAGCTCTTGAGCCATTTTGAATGTTTCTGATTTGTTCAGCCTGGATTCTGTTTTTCTTTCATTAGACTGGTTCAGGATTATCTACTAAACTCTTCTGTATCTCACATTGGTTTCTAACAAGATCTTTCTTGCCAATTTATGTCTTTCTTCTCTTGTTTAAAGCAATAAAGGTGTGACATCTAGATCAGCAGCATCAGCATTACCCAGGAACTTATTAGAAACACAAATTCTGGGAGCCTATGCCAGGTCACTGAATCAGATAATCTGGAGGTGAGGCTTAGCAATATATATCTTTTAAAAGCCTTCTGGTGGTTCTGGTAGGCTCTAAAATGTGAGGTCCATGGCTTGAAGTACAAACTTTGTAGATTTCTCATTGAATGAATGCTATAACTCTAGTCATTGCAAAGATCTGTTAATGTTAGAATAAAGACTGACTTTCTTTCCATATAGTCTTTTTATAATTTAATTAATGTATTTTATTGGTTCTTTTTAGATATACATGACAGTAGAATCTATTTTGATATACAAGCATGGAATATATGTTATTCTAATTAGGGCCCCAGGAATTCACTATGGTGCATTCATAAGGAAAATTATTTCAGATTCATTCCACTGTCTTTCCTATTCCTATCCCACTTCCCTTCCCTTCATCCCCCTTTGTCTAATCCACTGAACTTCTATTCTTACCCTCCCCCCTTATTGTGGGTTGGCTTCTATATATTAGATAAAACATTAAACTTGTTTTGGGGGGGGGGATTGGTTTGTTTCACTCAGCACAATAGTCTCAAGATCCATCCATTTACCAGCAAATGTCATAAAGTCATTCTTCTTTATGCTGAGTAATATTCCATTGTGTGTGTGTGTGTATATATATCACAATTTCTTTTTCCAATCATCTGTTGAAGGACACAAACGTGTCCTTCAACAGATGATTGGATAAAGAAATTGTGATATATGTAATGGAATATTACTCAGTTTGGTTTAAAATTAATGGAATATTACTCAGTTTGGTTTCATAGCTTAGATATTATGAATTGAGCTGCTATAAACATTGATGTGGCTGCATCACTGTATATCACTGTAGTATACTGATTTTAAATCTTTTTGGATATATACTGAGGAATGATATAGCTGGGTCATAAGGTGTCACCATTCCTAGTTTTTGAGGAATCTCCATGCTGCCTTCCAGAGTGGTTGCACTAATGTGCAGTCCTATCAACAATGTACCCTTTTCCCCACATCCTCAGCAACATTTATTGTTGCTTGTATTCTTGGTGATTACCATTCTGACTAGAGTGAGATGGAACCTCAGTGTAGTTGATTTGTATTTCTCCAATTGCTAGAGATATTGAATATTTTTTCATATATTTCTTATATATGACAATTCTTATTTCTTCTTTTGGAAAGTATCTATGCTGCAGCTTTTGATTCATTTGACTTGAGGGTTTGAAGACCTGCTATTTTCTACTAAGGTAAGTGTGTTGACATCTCACTTAGTAGTTTCCAGACAGAATCAGTGGGGTTCAATGAGCATTTATTATGTATCTGCTGAAAGTCAGACTCAGTGCTAAAGGACTGAGACCCAATATAGATGAATACACAGCATCTATCCTTGATGAGTTAGAGTAAATATGTCTGGGAGCCTAGTACAAAAAAAAGCAATTCACACCAAGGTAGAAGTTTGGCTGTGGTTCATTTTCAGTCTGTGTGGCTCAAGATTGCACATTACCTTCCTAGGATTTGCTGGTAGACCCACCTTTATTTTGTCCAAGAGCTTATGTGCTATTGATGTTGACCTAGTCCAACCACACACAGTGGTTCAAATTTATGACCTATGACCTTGTGATCAGAAAGAAATAAGACAAATTCAGATTCTTAAGGATGGTCCTAAGTTCTAATGGACTCAACTTTCAGTTTGAACCAGAAGAAAGTGTACCTATACCTAAGGTTTACAGTATGCTTGACTAAAATTCAGGTGAAGACCCTAAGCTTGTGACCAGCCCCTCTTCTTATTACCAATGCAGTTCTGTATGAAGGCACTTGCACACACCTGTGTGGACACCAGGCATTTTGGTTTCCACATCCCACTTCTGCCCATAACACCATCCTCAAAGGCAAGCACCCCTGTAGTATATCTGCCCTTGGGAAGATAGGGAAGAAGATTACATCGACCCAGGAATCCAGCTTGGGGCGATCTGAGCAGGAAATCTTAGGGTCCTAGTTACTCAGAGCATGACCTAGAAAGAAGGTCACAATTTCTGCATCTCCTTGGACTCATGGGTTCCTAACCTTATAGAGAGAGGCATGACTGGAGGAGGGCCAAAACAAGGACCTTTAACGAGGAGGCACCAGATAACCAACTCTAAGGGTGGTGCTGAAGGAAGGTGGTAGAAATGAAGAATGCTCATGAGTCCTGAGCTCACTGAGAGAGCAGACACTTTCAAAGTCTTTAGGGTCAGTTGCTAGTTTGCCAGATAAAGACTGTCACTGAAGGCATCAGCAAAAACACCAGCTCTGGTTCAACAGTTAGGCTTTAGCAGTGAGGAACGTAGCTGGGCCTACCCTTCTCTAGCCCTCCCTGCATGCACCCAGCTACACACACATACAGAGTCTCTGCTAAAGTAATTTTTGGAGTCCTAGCTTCTACCATCATGAGTCACAAGGAGAAAACAGGGTCACATAGACACAAATGGGCATATACCCTGATGTATCCATCCCTATATATCCACTATACTATTTTCTCTGTTTTACGATGGGCAACATTAAATAAAAGTAAACAAAATGATTTTTAAAAGAAACAAAACAACCAGGCATGGTGGTACATGCCTGTAATCCTGAAGACTCAAGAGGCTAAGACAGGAGAATTGCAAGTTTAAGATCTGGCAATGTTGCTCAGTGGTAAAGCACTCCTGGGTTAAATCCCTGGTACCAAAAACAAACACAGAAATCTTATCTTCTCTTAACAACATGAAAAAAATATGCCCAGGGAAACTCAAAATAGCTAGGTTTTCCTTTTCTAGTTCCTCTGAGATAGAAGGGAGAAGATCTGTACGGAGTTCAAGATTAATCAGAAGTAAACATGGTGCCAGAGTAGCCTGGTTCCCTAGTGCAAGGAGATGGATGAGTGCACAGAATAATTACAGTACCCGGTAGAACATGGTATAGTGGAGTTTATACATATGGTATACTCTACAAAGGTGGAACATATAACCCCTGGATGAGAGAAGTTGGTCAGGACCCACCTGTAAAAAAGCCTGCAACTGATGTGTTCTTATGTGGGCTTTTAGAAGCTTTATTTTGGGGGTCAAGAAAGTACCACTCCAAAGTAAAAAGACCTTCACTCCTTCCAAAAATATTTACTGAATACCTATTATTTATTTGCAAGCAGCTTTTCTAGAGACCTGTAACACAACATTAAATCAAACAGACAAAAATCCCTATCCTTATAAAACTTATCTTCTAGTGGGGGAAATAGATAATAATGTTTATTTAGGGGAATCAAAGGGGATTTTTTAGGCTGTGAGACTTATCTGGATTGTATGAGTAGATGCATGATGTTCTGCATTTGTCAAAACCCACAGAACTTTCACAGCACATAGAGTGAACTTTAATATATGCAAATTTTTTTTAAAAAATCAACCAGGGGGTCAGGGGATCCCAGGATGAAATGCAGACTATGATAAAAGAATCTAATAGCATTACAAATGTGAGACATAATTTCACTAAAGAGATTGGGAATAAAGGGTACTGACCTAAGGAACATTTAAAAACAGTGTTTTAATCATACATTATAAGACTGTAAACAAAAGGCAGGGTACAAAAGTGCTGTATTCTAATTACTAAAGTTGCTTTTCACAAAGGTATGTGTTACTGACAGTGCTGTACATGTACATGGGGATGAACAAATAAATAAATGGATGTTAGGAACTGGGTTTCTTACTGTTGACAGAGGAGGTTTCAGGTAAACAAAGAATAAACAAGATTGGAATGATCCATGTGGTACTGGAGTAAAATCAGAGACATCAATGTTAACTCATATTTTTCTTGCTATAGATACAGATGGATAGATACATAAATAATTACAGACATGAGTGCATATATGGGTGATGCAATTTGGAAATGAGGTGTCCCTCCAAAAGTTCATGTGTTAGGCAGTACAGTAAATAATGTTCATAGGTGAAATTATTAGAGAACTGTAACCTTGTCAGTGGATTAAGCCATTTGATGGATTAATAATTTGAATCAACTATTGGGTAGGCAGGCAATGTATGTATGCCCTTGGGATTTCATCTTGACCCTGGTGTTCTCTCTCTCTCTCTCTCTCTCTCTCTCTCTCTCTCTCTCTCTCTCTCTCTCTCTTTCTCATCTTCCATGAGCTCTTATTGTCCATGAGCTAAGCACCTTTCCTCTGCCACATCCTTCCATCAAGATGTTCTGCCTCACCTCAGGCCTAGAACAACAGAGTTGGCTGACCATTGAATGTACCTCTGAAACTATGAGCCCAAAACAAATGTTTTCATCCTCCAGGTTGTTCTTCTTAGCTATTTTGGTCACAACAACAACAACAAAAAGCTGACAAATACAATGGGTGTTTTAGTCAGTTTTTTCACTGCTGTGACTAGAAGACCTGAGATGTTCTGCATTTGTCAAAGAACAATTAGAGGAAGAAAAGTTTATTTCAGGGCTCTCAGTTCATAGATGGTCAATTCTGTTGCTCTGAGCTGCAGGGAAGACAGAACATCATGGCTGAAGGACATGGTGGAGGAAAGCCACTGGGAACATGGCACCAGGAAGGAGAGAGAGGGAGAGAGAGAGAGCAAGAGAGTTCCATTCAACTAAGACAAAATATATGCCCCAAAGGCACATCCCCAGGGACTCACCTCCTCCTGCTGCACCTTATCTGCCTACAGTTACCACCCAGTTAATCCCTATCAGGGATTAATGCACCAATTATGTTAGGGCTCTCACAACTCAATCATTTCACCTCCAAATTGTCTCACATATGAGCTTTTGGGGGACATCTCATATCGAAATCATAACACTGGGCTTGTATATACATATATATTTACTGGATCCATCATGTAAGAGGGCCTAAAAGTAAAGACCCCAAGTGGCAACAAGCACACCAAGCACCCAGATCTTGGTTTCTAGTAATGTTCTGAATCTAAAAATCATGAGTCTAGAGAGTAGAATAGTGGTTACCAGAGACCAGGAAAGGTAGGAAATGGAGAGATGGGGAGAAATAGGTTGATGAGTACAAAATTCACAGTCAGATAGGAGGAATAAGTTCTGGTGTTCTATTAGACAAAAGGGTGATTATAGTTAATAATATTGTATCATATAATTAAAAATAGCCAGAAGAGAGGATTTAAAATGTTCTTATCACAAAGAAATGATAAATGTTTGAGATGATAGATAACCTAAATATCCTGAGTTGGTCATTACACAATGTATGAATTACTGAAACATCACAGTGTACCCTAAAAATGTTCAATTATTAGTTATCAATTTAAAATTAAAATAAAAGGAACTGAGCTGGGCATGGTGGCACACACCTGTCATCCTGGTGACTCAGGAAGCTGAGGCAAGAGGATCACAAGTTGGAGGCCAGTCTCAGCAACTTAGTGAGATCCTGTCTCAAAATAAAAAGGGTTGGGATGTAACTTAGTGGTAGAGAACACCTGGGTTCTGTTCTCAGTACTACAAAATAAATAAATTTTTAGAAACATGGCTGATTCTAGGGCTGGGGCAGGAAATGTATAAGAAGAGCTTGAAGCATCTTAAAGTTCCAGAAAGTAAGGAAGTGATCAAATAACCAAAAAATGGTGTCACATCAGAAGGATACAAGGAGACAACTGACAATTCCCAATGGCTGAGGGTGGAATAGTTTGAGCAACAAAATATATAATATAGTATAATAATATAAACCAGAATATAAAATAATTATACTTATGAGTCCGTACTGATCTAAGTAAATGACTGAATAAATTAATAAATGGAAAAGACATAAATTTCTAGTACAGAATTCCAAGTAATTAAGGTAGACTCTTAACCCTTACTTCTGAGTATGAGCTATACTAGTGACTTATTTCCAGAGTATGGAAAAGACTGTAGAAGTAACTTTACAATGGAAAAACCCAACAAATACTGACCTCGGGTGATTAAAGTCAACATCAACAGTCATAAATTAGGGCTAGGAATGTGGCTTAGTGGTTAAGCACCCCGGGGTTCAATTCCCAGTACCAAAAAAAGAACAATGACAAACCATATTGTTAGTATGTATCCTTAATATGATGTGATACAAGGATACTTTGCCTCTATGTCCTTCCTCCCAAACACCCATACCCCAAGTCTAACTATGAGAAAAACTTTGGGAAAACCCACATTAAGGGATATCCTACAAAACACCTGACCAGTACTCCTCAAAACTGTTAAGGTCATCAAAAACAAAGAACATCTGAGAAACTGCCACATATTAGAAGA
This sequence comes from Marmota marmota marmota, assembly GCF_001458135.2. Lineage (NCBI taxonomy): Eukaryota > Metazoa > Chordata > Mammalia > Rodentia > Sciuridae > Marmota > Marmota marmota. The sequence goes on from NW_026000249.1 coordinate 32,844,814, forward strand.
AGCTAGGGACATATGATTGAGTGGCATCCTGGATGGGATCCTGGAAGAGACAAGGAAACCTAAGGGAATCTGGATAAAGTATGAAGTTTAGTTAATAGTATTATATCAGTGTGGGTTTCATAGTTGTGACAAATGTACCATGGCAATGTAAGATACTAACAGCAAGAGAAACTAGCTAAGGAACGTACAAGACCTCTCTGAACTATTTTTGCAACTTTTCTATAAGCTAAAAGTATTCTAAAATAAAATGTTTCAATAAAAGTAACCAAACAATTCTAGAGGTTTACTCCAAGCACTATGGGAAAAAATCAAACAGGCTAAAGAAGATTGGGTATGAGGAGGGGGACAGGAGGAGGAATTGTGGAAAGGCTCTCTGAGGAGCCCATATTTGAACAGGAGTGGGAGAGCCACAAGCCACATGGGCATCATGGGGAAGAGTAGGTTAGGAAGTGGATATAGCAAGGGCAAAGGACGAAGTTGGGAGCTATCAGAATAGAGCTTAAAGAAAATAGCTTAAGTGTAATAGAAAGAAGGTGTGAACCAGGACAGTGATGGAAGATAAGAAGGGCAGGGGACAGATTTGAGGAATACTCATTTTGTGGACTAAGAAGAAGAAAAGAAGAATGCTCTGGAATGAGAAACATTCAACACAGGAAACTATCATACTAAAGCAAGTCCTTCACAGTCATCAGACCTCAAGAAGATAATAGTGGAGCTGGGAGCATGGAAGAACCCCAAATTATCTGAATTCACTCCAAATCTGTTTGATGATCAGACCATGTTATGATTAATATTATCAGGCCTTAGAATAATTAGGCCCCTGGAATCATAACATATTCAGATTGTATTTGCTCTGTGCTTCTAATTTTAAATCCTTCTTTGTTTATCTTATCCAAACCCTCCTAGTAATAGTTCCCAACCAATCCTGGAAATGCAAGCCTTTTTGATATCCAGGCACTTCATACACTGCTCGCTCCCTACCCTGACTCAGTGTCCCACCTCCCTCAGCCCCCCAAACCAGTATTTATTCTCATGCCATAAACCCCATTCACAAATGTATTCCTCTGAAAGATTATATGAAGTGTTCCTTAGCATTCCAGAACCTTCCTGAGAGTTAAGCTTTTGCAGAAGAGTACCAAATCTTGCAGCCATGAGAAATTTGAGTGTGTGGAAATATTTTTCTCAAGTACATGTGGCCTCAAAGAGGAAACGAATGTTTATGAAAATACTTGGCTGTCCATAATAATTTAATTTTTCTAACACTATAATTTAACTTGATTTTTGTTCATTAGTAGTTATTTTACAGCAGTGTTCTCCCTCCCTCTCTTAGCCACTCTTCTCCTCTCTAAAAGATACATATTAATTATAATCTACAGGCTTGTTTATCTCAAAAATGGATTAGAAGATTTTCCTCAACTGTTAAATTACTCCTTGTTCTTGAATGAAAATAATTGGAACATCTACATCTGCAGCCATCTTATAGAAAGACGTGATTTTGAAGGAAGGCATTAAATTAAATTACATTGTGATTCTAAGTTAAATTGTCCGAGAACCGACTTCCTCGACAGCTCTGATTCAGGTCTCCAAAATGTCGCACACTGTGACTCATGCTTCCTTCTGGAAATGACAAAACTTCCTCACCACCCTGATCTAAGCTGCCTGCTTTTGGTCTTCCATGCTCTCAGGAAAGGATCAGGTCATGTGTTAAATTTTTTCCATGGTGGGTAAGGAAACCCATCTTTTGTTGTTTCTAAGTGAAACACACACAGAGAGAAACACACACACAAGTGAAAGAATGACATGCTGAAAATTAATACCAGGCAGAGCACTCCCACCCTCCACACCCTTGGAAAATAAATAAATAATGTTTAAGGATTGTGAAAACAAGAAGGAGCTGAATTTTTAACCACTTATGCTCCAAAGATTTTTTTTAACTGTTCAATTTCCTAAGAAATATGTAGTAACTCTGCAAAGTCAATAGAGTTTTTTTGTTATTATTCAAGGTGGTTTTAAGAGCTTAGAATTTGTAGGTGATTAATAATCAGTGCAAAGCAGTGCTGATCCATTTCCCAGCGAGACTACATTCCCCATGTCTCTGAAGAGATGTTTGGGGGGAAAGCCATGCTGGGAAACAGAGATGAGAGAAGGAATGAGCAAAAGAAGGGGTGCAATTGACAATAACAACACTAGACTGTCCCATAGCCACCTGAAATTCAAATGTTTGTCAATTTGTATGTTACAATGTATAACCGAGCACTCACTAAAAAATACTTTTTACTGCAGTGAAATACGCACTAAGTATAAAGATTTACTATATGGGGAATAAAGATTTATTTTGAGAATAAGGATTTTGAGATCAGAAGCCTAAGGATATTTTTGTATTTTCCAAACTATATAATAAGTTAACATTTTGATGAATGCTTTAGAGAAGTGTGTTTGTGTGTGTGTGTGTGTGTATTTGTTCTCTCACAATATCTTCCAACATGATGATTGAGAAGAAGAAAATTGCTGTAGACACTCCATCTCTCTTTCTTCTTCAACAAGGCTATAGGCATCAGTCAGTCCTGAGTTCTATTCCTAGTTCTAGTACTCAGTTATTGTGAGCTAGTCATTTAATTGCAAATAGGGGGATGGATCTAATGAGTCTCAAAGATACTTCTGATCTTGAAATTCTCTGACCCTGAAATTTTTGTCTACCTGCATGGAATTTCTCCTCTTTTCAAAGGAAACACTAAGATGGTATTGTTTGATCCTGATGACAGCTTTTGACTGTGACCTTGGAACCCCAGTGGTTCTGCAAAGTTCAAATCCCAGAAGACTGGTCCTAGGAACAGAGTACTCTCCTACCCCACCCCATGTGGCCCCTTTCCCCACTGTCAAATCAGCTGGTCCTTAGTTTGAGTCTAGGGCAGATGAGGAGGTCTTCCAGGATTTAATGGCAGGATTCTTCTGCTCTTCCCTGTTCACTATTGATTGCATTTGTTTCCTATAATTTTATGAGTAGGTGAGAGAAAATACATTTGTGTCACAAACAGTTATGAGTGCTTGTTGTATGCTTAGATCACTGTGCCAAATACTGGGCCTAAAACATAGTTGTGTTTCCATGAGCCCACAGGCAATTGTGCAATTATACTTTTGATTAGGAAGGCAAAGAGACCCATAATAGTTTCCTATCAACTGACAATGACCTCTGAAGTTTCACCAGTAATGAATCATTCTTGAGATTTTCTAGGTTTCTTGGACTTTGATAGTTCTCTATTTACAAAAAAAAATAAGTACTGGGAAGAGGAAAATTCTCACCTTAGAGCCCTGAAGGAATGGGATGAAGAGGAGAAAGACTTGGGGAGGGTGAAGAGATATCAGAGAGAGACAGTGGAGAGAGGGAAATAAGTCCCAAGAGATCAATGTTTATAGAATAAACAAAAATTGCAAGTGAATATATTAAACTATGATCTGTATTCTGATGGTAGCCTATATCAGTTGGTCAGATGATTGATAAACATTCTATTCCTGTCATGTTCCAGACACTGTTCTAGGTGCTGATACATAGAAATGAACTTGATAAAACCTCTGGACTAAAGAAGATTGAAGTTGAGAGACAGAAGGGAGGGAGGGAGACAAGAAGGGAATGGAATTCCAGACCAACCCCTAAGGAAACAAAGGAGAAAGATAATACAGATTGACTGGTAAGAGTAAAAGGAGATATTTTAGTTTAGACCATCAGAGAATTTTCTAGAAGGTAATGTCTATACTAAGGCCTAAATAATGAGATACAAATAATCTTGTAGCTATTTGGAGGAAGAGTTCTGAATTTGAATAACAATAAATTCAAAGGCCCTAGTGCCCTGCTTGAGAATCAGAAAGAAGACCAGTGTGGCTGAAGCACAGTGAGTAAGGGGAGAGAATGATAGGAGATTAGGTTGGAGAGGTAGGCAGAGGCCAGCTCACATAGGGTCAGTTGATATCATCATCTTCTTCTTCATCATCATCATAGCAGCTAGTATTTGATATGGCTTAGCACAAATCTAACCATTGTCTAAGGACTTGCTTATTCACACCTCCAATGCGATTGCTATTTTTAGTGATCACACAGCCAAGTCCCATGAGATGGGACATAAGCCTATAGGAGCCTGACTGCAAAACTGATTCTAGCCCTCAAACACTAATGCTGTACCAAGGAAATAGGTGGCTCAAATATCAAGTATACATAAAATAAAGGATACCCAGTATAATCATCCAACTTAAAGTTTAAAATATACTAAGGAAGGGACCTTCTTTTAAAGGCTGTAAAAGTGCAGAACAGTGCCCAGGAGACCAGCCATCATGTGGCTTCTTGGTCTACTACATATGGGTAGTCTACTATGAGTAGAATTTCATTTACTTTCCATCATCAGCCCTTTCCCCAACCCTCACACCACCCAACATCACCCAGTATGGTGCTGAACTCATTCTGACATCTCTTTTGGACAGATTTATTGGAGACAGTTTAAGAAAGGCAAAAAACATGCTAGTCAGCATCAGGAAGCCATGTTCCAGACTTACTCGTACCTTGATCACATCAGAAGGATGTTGGATATCAGCATTTTGCTTGTTGGGCTTCTGTTTTCTTATCTTCTTGTAAAACAAGAACTTATGATGAAGTAATTTAATAGTAGGTAAAGGTAATTCAAAAGCCCCCAAAGAGGTGCTGAAAAGTTGATACTTTAAAGGAAAACATAATGTTAACCAGCTGAACTGCCATCCTTAAATCTCCTTGAAATTTACAATGTGGTTAGTATAGTAGGTAGAATAAAGGCCACCAAAGATGTCCATATCCTAATCCCTACAGCCTATGCATATGACATGACAAAAGGGGCCTTGTAGATATGATTAAGGATCTTGAGATGACGAAATTAGTCCAGATTATCTACATGGGTCCAATGTAATCATCGGGCTCCTTACAAGAGAGAAGCAGGAGTACTAACTCCTTAGAGTGATGTGATGTGAGAAAGGCTTAACCCCACTGTTGCTGTCTTTGAAAATGGAGAGAAGGGGTCATGGGCCAAGGCATGTAGTTACCCTCTAATCTCTGTAAAAGGCAAGGAAATGGATTCTTCCCTGGAAGCCTCCAGGAAGAACCAGGCTTGCTGACATCTTGACTTTAAACTAATTAGACCGATCATGGACTTTTGACCTCCCAAACTGCAAGATAATAAATTTACATTGTTTTAGGCCATTAGGTTTGTGGTAATTTATTACAGGAAACTCTTACAATTGACCTGGCCTCTGACAATGAATACTAGTGGTAACTCTCCACCATAATGTCTCATAACAAAAACTGTGAGAAAATTTTGCCATTTATGCCTCATGATCTGGTTCTTTAAGTTTGTGCATTGATTTCTGCATTAATTAATTTAGACATTGTAGAGAGTCATTCTTCCCCACACCCTTACACCTGTTATCTTGATTTCTTCTGCCACATCAGGTCGCTATTTGTCTTCTTCTATCTCACAAGACTGTTCTACAAAATAAAAACAGCAAAATCAGAAACCAAAATCCATCTGTATGTAAAATTGTTTGAGGTTTATTTTAGAGCCATGTATCTATCAATCCTATAACTCTTCTATGAAAGGTATGGCATAAGGTGATCACTTTTCTTGTGTTCTATAATTGGAATTCTGTGAAAGTAAAGAATTTTCCTTGGATTCCAGAGCTGTGTGCTACATATACTGACAGATCTCACAATACTCATTCATTGATGAAATACAATGGAATCTGTGAGGGCTTTAAGATGGAGTTGTAGCCTCCTAAGTAGGCTTGACGGGGTGATCTTGGGAATCACACTTGTCACCAGAGCAAACATCTCAGAAATAGGAAATGGTGCAGGCTGATCTTTTTTAAAAATTAGACTGGATCATCTCTGAGTATGTTCTCACATGATGAATACAGAAAGGCTATCCTTTCCTGCTGCTATTAAGAACTAAGAAATAGGCCTCTTGGTCTATGCCTGCATGAGAGGTTGGGTGGCCCACCTTGTAAGGTCATGTTCCATTTCCCATCAGAATGAGCTATGCCAACATTTATTGAAGCTCTGAGGCTATTGTTGCTACAGAACTCAACCAAGCAGATAAAATGTTGATGTTCTTAGATGAGATCATAAATAATTTGAGAGTAATTACCTACATCAAATGAAGATTCTGGGTGAAAAACAGTTCAATTTCCTTCCAACTCAAGACTGGGAAGCAGATACTGCAGTTTAATGTCCTATAAGAAAGTTCTTCATCTTTTTTGAGTTTAGAAAAGTAACAATCACAGGAAGTTTTTTAAAGATATGAAATACTTTTTGTTTTCCAGTTAAATAATTGACTAAATTGCCTTCGTACATCAAAAACTCTTTTTAAAAGACCAACCTTGAAAGATTGATATAATTTTCCCTTCTGTTACAACTTCAAATTACAAAATCCCATTTAAACTTCTCTTTTCTTTTAAACAAATGAGAAGCAGGAAAGAGAAACTAAATGTTGGAGAAAATATGGAGCTATTTTAGGAGTGCAAAAAATTCTGCATGCATACAATCTCTGAGTATTACAAATATTTCAATAGGTCCTTTTAGAAAGTTCAACACAAAGACAATGTACTTAACCTTTAATCAAAATACTCTCTGGATTTGCTTTTTTTCTTGATTCTGCACAATTGGAATGCAGCAAGAATAATGTTTTTAGTGAATTCCTGTCTTATAAATCAATGATATTAGTGATGTTTCATACTTTGTATATAAAGTTGCTTAATGAAGATACCATATCCTAAAAGGTTCTGTAGGGTGTTAAGAAAACTACGAGTGGGGCTGGGGTTGTGGCTCAGCAGTAGAGCGCTTGCCTTGTACGTTCGAGACCCTGGGTTCGATCCTCAGCACCACATAAAAATGAATAAGTGAAATAAAGGTATTGTGTCCAACTACAACTAAAAAATAAATATTTAAAAAAAAAGAAAACTACGGATAATTAGATGCTAAATAATGTCTTCCTAATCCAGAAGTTTCCACCAATTCTAAGAGCTTTCTTAAATAAGGTTTTTAAGTGGTCAAAGTGCATTAAACCTGAAATTAAAAGGTCAATAAGAGGTTTGAAGACACTGAGATTTTTCAACAAAGTGTAATTCCCTTTTGGAAGATCTGTGGGTGGGAGAAAAATATCAATACTGATTCTCTATACAAATGTTCTTAGGAATGGTGTTTTGGGGAAAAGACCTTTAAGATCAGAAATAACAACATAAGGGCCACAGGATGATCTAGGACACAGACACGGTTACATGTGGCCTGCATGACATGTTGAACATTTTAAATTACTTGCCACTACTCAGAAACCACAATTGTAATCTGGATTTCCTGCTTCTCTAGAAGATCCGGCCCCCTGGGGCTACATTCCCTCTTGGTGACAGCTAACAGGACCCTCTAGTGATTATCCTCTTTGGCAGGGTATGGACTTGCTATCTGACAAGTCTCCTTGGGCCAGATTCATTGCTTTGTATGTCGTCTGCAACCTGTGGGCTTGAGTTTGGTGTGTGGGGAAATCTAGCCATTATTTCTCTGCTAATATGGTACCATTCATGACAGCTAATGGCTTCACTAACTAGGAATCCTTGATCCTCCATATTCTGGAGTGCTTGCCCAGCCTGTGTGAAGCCCTATGTCTGATCCATAATGCCAAAAAAAAATATGTCTATAGTATCTCTCTACCACTTGGAGACAAGGAGACAACACATGCTTTGCTGGTACTTAAAGTGCAAAACAGATACATGGTGCCCGATCAATGACTGACAAAAAGAAATGCTGTGTTTTGTCTCCAATCAAAATTTGCACTTGTCATTTACATAGCAATTTGTGAACTGGAGAGCTAGTGGTGGAAGTTTGTACTTCACACAATTATTCACAATTAATATATGATGGTGGCTGAAATTTGAACTGTACTTTTGGGGGCCTGGTGTTAACTAAACTGTGGTAATGAAAACTCATACGTACCAGGACAATGCTAAGTGAGATCTGTAGTCTGTATGTATTTTCTTCTTGTCTTCCCCTACTAGAATATAAGCTACATGAGATGGAGACTTAAGTCTATTTTGTTTACAGTTATATTCCCAAGGCTTAGAACACAGCCTAGCACATAGTAGATATTTAACAAATATTTGCAGAAAAGAAGAAAGGGAAAGAACAGAATGGGGAAAAAAAGGGAGGGAGAGGAAGGGGAGAGATGATGCAAAGATCATGCAATTAGGTCAATTCTCGTGTGCAAATGGTGCCCAGAGAAATTAAATCACTTTCCCAAAGGCACCCAGCTCTCCAATGCTTCTGACCTGGGATCTGATATGTACCCCTAAACTATATTGTCCCTCTTGCTCTTTTTGTCTCTCTTTCTCTCCTGACCTTCATTCAGGTTGTGCATTCATATGAAGAGGTGAGTAATAATTCTGTAGGGACCTAAATCACTTGACCTTTTGAGGAAAGATTAGAGCTTAAACCGGAGAAGGCCACAGCCCTGTGGGAGGAAGTGACATTAGGGCCTTCCCAGACTCCCTGGTATCAGCCCACAGAGGCTGCTAATTCTTAGTCTATGTCAAAGTATTTGCATTTTCTTTCCTAAATGTCCTGTGTGGTGCTACAAGCAAAGTGTTCAGGATGTTGGGGGTTTTTCACTGAGTAGTTCACACCCCTGAACTTGGGTTTCTTATTTACTCATGGGGTTCCAGTGTCCCAGAGTAGATGAGGCAGCCTGGCCAACCCGGAGGGGAAAAGACTGACTTCAGATGAAAAACTTCTGTTTCTGTGACTAAGGACTTAGTCAGCTACCTGCTTTAGGATGTACTATTTGTCAGAAAGTAGATGTGGAGGAAATAGCACTCATTCTGGCTAGAGAAATGGTTTTCAGTGCATTTTTTACTCATGAAATTCAAAAAGAACAGGGTGCCAGTTTAACCTTGTGGTTGGGGTTATGAATGAGAAAGGAAGTTTAAATTACCCAGGGAGGCCATCTCCTTAGTCAGAGTTTCAGAGCATTCCAGACTCCTGTGTCAATTAAAGCATATTGAACTTCAATAAAAATACCAAAAAAGCAAACTGTGGTCTGTTTGAAGATCTCCTTTTCTTCCTACCCTTTTACTCATTCTCTGTCTCCTTCCCTCTTTCTCCCTCTCTGTCCTTATTTCCTGCATTCCTTCTTTTCTGTTCTTTCTGTTCTTTCTTACCTTTCCCTTCCCTCTCCTCCTTTCTTCCCTTCCTTTTGTAGAAAAAGTTGTCATTCTTTTTAAGAATTCAATCACTTCAGTGATAACTACAAATTATCTTAGCTGATCTGAAGTTTCTAAATCCAAACTCTGTCAACAATTGATTATGCTTTTGTTCATTTTCCAATCCTTTCCTTTTTCCCTTTTCTTCCCCATCTTCCTCCCTCCCTCCTGTACCCTTGGACCACCATACTGAGAAACAATGAACTTGACTCTCCCAAGGGAGAGTTGCAAGGGATCAATGGTGGATGAGCCTCTTCATGGTAGATACTCTTACAGAAGGTTTGGTGAAAAGAATTAGTTGGCTGGAATTAGTCTTGGGTTTGGTACATTTCCAATATCTGTGCTTTTCCTGGTTGTCATTAGCATAAATATTTGAGAGTCAACAACTAAAAGAATTTGAAAAACGTATTGGCTGAAGATTTTTGTCACAGACACTCCATTTCAACTAGCATCTTTCACTCTTTAAAAGGTCTTTCATTTTAAAATAGCACTTTCTTCTTTTGCCCTGTTGGGTTTCAATTATGTGCTAAGCCATGTGGGGAGACACAAAGATGGACATAGTTCCTACCCTTACCAATGGAAAACCAGGCATGGAGATAGGACTCAAGCTAGCAAAAAGCTCAACAAGAACACAGGGCTAAACCAATAATAGAAGAAAACACTAAACAAGAAAAGGCCCATGAAGGCCCTGTTTGATTTTCAGGTCACCACTACAGACAAATATGCCAAAGGAGGTCTGTGGAAAGAGGAATGACTTGGGGGTTGTGGTCAGGCCAGGATATAGAGAGGAGTTCAGAGCAGAGATGCCATCTGGAAGAAATTAGAAGGCAGGGTTGCAAGGGGAGGTGTTTTAGGTGGAGAATATTTAAGCAAACAGGGCCACCATATGCAGTTGTACAGGTTGTCCACTGAAAAATTCTATTGGTTTCCATTCATATCATAATCTTTGTATAGCACACAATCTGTGTGGTCATTTCTGACAACCCTAGAGTGAAAATCTAAAAGATACAATGCAAAGCCTCTTGCAAATGAGGAGTTTATTTGTTATCATGATGTAAGTCTACAGAGGGCAGAGACTGAGTCTTATCTTTGGCTCTTCAGAGTTCTGTGAACATGTATTAGGTATGTGATATATGTTTCCCAAATGAATGAACTCAGTGTTGCCCAATCCCCACCAGCTGTGGTCACAGAATGGGAATAACTCAGGTTTCTTTAATAATCCTGGATAACTCAGAATTCTTTAATAATCCTGCCTCAGCACCAGAACTATTCCCCTCCTAAGTCATTCCAGTTACTTCCAGAGCCTTATGGTATGTTTTACACGTGCTTGAATTCTGTTCTCTCTTATTATTCCATTCTGGTTTTTATTAAATATTTTAAAAGGGGCAGCACCCTAGTCATGCTACAGAATCACCATCCCATCTATGAGTATGTTATACCTTCCCAGGTGGTTATCTCCAGTATCCCCAAAGCTATTATAATGCAGGCCATGAGGGCATCATGATCCCTTCTTACCCCTGGGATCAAAATCTTATTAATTCTATGGAAAAAGTAGGAGAATGGCCTTCTATCCTTAAGAGACATACTCATGAACATGTGGTATTTCATGTTTCTCATTCCTGACACAGCCCTCATTAAAAAAATACTTTCAGGCTGAGACAGGAAGATCCAGAGTTCAAAGCCAGCCTCAGCAAAAAGTGAGGCACTAAGCAACTCAGTGAGACCCTGTCTTTAAATAAAATACAAAATAGGGCTGAGACTGTAGCTCAGTGGCAGAGCACTTGCCTAGCATGTGTGAGGCACTGGGTTCAATCCTCAGCACCACATAAAAAATAAAACAAATAAAATAAAGGCATGCTGTGCATCTACAACTACAAAAAAAATTTAAAAATAAAATACAAAATAGGGCTTGGGATGTGGTTCAGTAGTCAAGTGCCCCTGAGTTCAATCCCTGGTACCAAAAGAAAAAAAAAAATGTTTTCAGTTTCTGTCTTTCCCACTGCTGAGCAGAAGACAAAACCAAGCAGTATTTATAAGCACCCATTTTCTCTGCTTTTGCAAAAGAATATATATACATTGGGAAGTCTGAGGTGTATGCAAGAATATAAAATAATTCAGTTTTCCTGGGGCAAAATGTATGTACTCGTTAATGGGAGCATAATTTGGCCCCAAGGGAGACTGAATTCAACAGAGAATAAATGAGTGCAAATTCATAAACACCAGTGGAAAACCACTTATAATTTATTTCATGGAAAGCTTCAATTTCTTCTTTGTGGTACCAGGGATTTAACCCAGGAGCCCTCTACCACAGAGCTACATTCCCAGACCTTTTTTATTTTTTGTTTTGAGACAGGTCTCACTAAGTTGCTTAGGGCCTCATTAAATTGTTGACATTGGCATTGAACTTGTGATCCTCCTGCCTCAGTCTCTGGAGTTGCTGGGATTAAAGGTGTACACCACCAAACCTGGCTGCGTTTTTCTCTTTAAGTATAGAAAACAAAACATCACTATGGCTGGTGTTATGGACTGAAATGAAAACCCTCACCCCATTTTTATATGTTGAAGCCCTGATCTCTGATGTGATGGTATTTGGAGGAGCAATCTTTTTTTGGCAGTGACTGTCATGAGGGTTGAGCCCTTGTGAATGGGATTAGCAACCTTATAAGAATAGACATAAGATTGAAGATGGATCTCTCTCTCTCTCTCTCTCTCTCTCTCTCTCTCTCTATTTCTCTCTCTCTCTCTCTGCCAGGTGAAGATACAATATGACAGTAGCCATCTGCAAACATCAGGAGAGCCTTCACCAGAACATGGGCATGCTGGCACCCTGATCTTGGACTTCTAGCTTCCAGAACTGTAAGAAAATAAATGCTTATTGTTTAAGCTACCTAGTCTACATTATTCTGTTACAGTAGTTTGAGCTTAGGACAACTGATTAAAGATACAACAAAAGTCTAAACAAAATAAGACAGTGGAGCTACACAGACCTAGGATTGAGTGTCTGTATCCTTGTCAAGTCATTTAACCTCAGGGATTCTTAGTTTCCTTATCCATAAAATAGGTGCACTACTTATTTCTTGGAAACTTATAAAGATAAAACTCATAAAATACTTAGTACAAAATATACTATATAGCCAATAAATTGGCCACAGTGTAGTATTTTGTAAGGTACCCTCACTTCTAGGATGATACCTCATCAGAGATCTCCAACGATAGACTTATAATAAGTAAGCAAAACTGGAGAGAAGGCAGTTTTATTTGGGGCTCCCCACCTTCTCTCCTTCTCTTTTCATATCCAGTAACCCAAAAATCACCTAGGGAACCAATCTGATTAATTAATTTACATGCCAGTGGTAGTATCTGGTTGGTTTTTTTTTTTTTTTTTTTCACATAAGTCCCAATGGGAGGTAGAATAGGAAATGACTGGTGGTAAGAATTCAGGGATCAGTGCAGTTGGGACAATGGTGGTGATCTTTTGAGTGTGAGCTCCTTCTCCCTAACCCTTTATATCACATCCTTAAGGTGATATGTGGTTCCAGAGTAAATTTTGGATTCAAAAGACTCCAGGCTTTTACTCCATTGAGTATTCTGTGCATTTCAGTTACAGGGTTTGTTGCAGAAGCCTCCCATTAAACACCTACAGATGTGGCCCATAGCTGCCCATCCACCATTGTTTTTGAGCCCCTTTTCCCCAGAAGCCAGAGAATTCTGGTTTCCAAGACAGTTCCCCTTGCAAATAATTGCTAAGTTCTTTGAAGTCCAACTTCTACCCTATTAAGTACCTTCCAAATATTCTGAAATGGGCAACACACTATTTCCCCTCCAGATTGTGTTTGCAAGTCTAAAAGTTCCTGAGAAGAGGAGTTATTGCATACTTTATGTCCACTGACAACTTCCAGTAATATAAAGAAAAAAAACTTTTAAAATGTGTGATTGTAAATCCTGGGCATTTTTGTAACTTGTGGTGTATTTAAAAATCATTCATCGCACATAGCAGTAGAGAAAGAAGTTTCTTGATATTGCACACTTCCCCAAAAGACATTGAAACCACCAAATCTTGTCTCAGTCTGAAAATTAAGTGATTGAACTGTGGGAAGTGTGACTCTGGAATAGAAGAATAGGACCATACTGTGTCTGGGGACCTGGAGGGGGATTCAGAAAAGCTGAGTTCTTCATTTTCTCTGCCTACATCTTGTATCCTAGGAGAAGGGAGCTTCTAGAAGCCTCCTCACAATATATAACACTGTCTGCTCACTACAGACACCTGAGTAAAGGAAGGAAAGAACTTGGTAATTGTTTTGGATTATCTTGCACTATCAAAGTTCTCTACCAATAATGCTCAAAACATGTCATCCTCACAAATACAAATGTTGTGGCCAATGTTTCTGACATTTCAGGAGACCGGGAAATGCCAGTATAGTTCTGTCTGGGGTGAAGCTTCCTCTGAGGAAATTTTCCGGAAGTAACAAGTGTTTTCTTTTCCACTGCTTGAAGGTCAACCCAAATCACTTCTTCCTCAAATAGATCTCAGTTTCATGGGCTCATAAAATGGCCAAGTTAGAATGTGTCTTGGTTTATGAATCCAGTTAAGGGTGTGAGGGTGACTCAGGCTTTCCCAAGTTCCCCCTGCTTATTCAGTACCAGGAATATTTAAATCAGAGCTGCACTTAAAATAGCAACTCTTTTTGAAAGGGCTCAGCACTGACTCCTGAGACTTTCTTCTAGCCATCCTCTTACTTTTCTGTTCTAGTTATTCACTGATTAGAAAGTCCGTGACAACATATGCCCATGTCTGATTTTTTTTTCATTTTCACTGAAGAACATTATTACACTGGGTAAAAGTCTAGAATTCATGAGGATTGGTGAAGATACCTTAAATCCCTTTGTTTGCTAAGGGAATGTTATAGCAGAATTTTATCTCCTGCATTGGGTGGGATACTTAGAAATCAGCTTGCATGAATATTTTTACAAGCTTGATATATATATATATATATATATATATATATATATATATATATATA
>NW_026000249.1:32859117-32889813 GCF_001458135.2 Marmota marmota marmota
ATATATATATATATATATATATATATATATATATATATATATATATAGTACAAAATTCTGCATTAAAGCTTTTCAGAATACAAGAATGTCATATTATTTTCTTTTCATTCTATGTGATATCAGTTATGATCATTCTGACTATGACATTATGCCATTGACTCTCAAACTTCTCCCTTGAGGTTCAAATTCCTGCAATGACTCTCCACCATAGTAGTCCACAGAAACTATAAACTCATTGGTACTAAAAGCCAATCCTAACCTACTCTGCCTTTTGTCTCCATCTCCGCTAATGATATGACATCTGCCAATTTTCTCAAGTTGGAAAGCCAAGAGGCATTTATCCTCAAGTCTCCCTCTCATTCATTCTCAGCATGAAATTGGTCACTACAATGATGTTTCTCTAGCAAAAATGTCACATGGATTAGTCCTCATCCTCCCTGTCTGAGTTCAGGGATTCACATCCTTTCTTGGATGATGTCAGCAGTCTCCTGCAGATCCTTCTTGCCACCTGCCTCCCTTAGGGAGTCCAAGAACCCACATCTGATCATGTCATTTTCATACTCTGAAACCTCAGACTGTTGGAAAATTATAATCCAGACTGCCTGGCTTGGCACTCATAGTTCTTAGCCTGGCCCTAACTATGCTACAGCCTAATTTCCTGCCATGTCATTCTCCAATCTGTAGACCCCAGCCATAGTCAGCTTTTCACCAGTCCAAAATAGGACTGACCTTTTTCCCACACTTACCTGGCCTAACTCATTTTCTGTCTCCCCCTCTCTCTCTCTCTCCTTCCCATCTCTGCCTAGCCAAATGTTACTCATTCTTCATTAGCCATTTCAAATGTATTCTCCTGGGAGAAATCTTCCTTGATCTGTTCCCCAGCCCTGTCCCAAGTTGAAGACTCCACCCTCCACAACACCTCAGTATTTTATTCAGGCTTCCAAAACAATAAAACTCCCACCCACCATATGTGAGCACTTTCCAGGAAATTTTCTGACATTTTAAAAAAATATTTTTTTTTTATTTTTAATTGGCACATAGTAATCATACATATTTATGGAGCACTGTGTGACATTTCAACACATGTATACAATGTATAATTATCAGATCAGGGTAATTAGTATATCCTCAGACATTTATCACTTATTTGTGTTAGAAACATCTTCCCTGTCTTATGATTGATTTTAGCCCTGGAACTCAGTAACACTGATAAATGGATTAGTGAATGGGTAGCTGGCTGGTTTGGCTGGCTGGTTGGCTGGCTGGCTGGATAGATGGAGGGATAAAGTTTAAACTTATAGGAATGGGCCAACATTGGAGAGAAAGTACAATAAGAAAATGGAAAAGAAATTTGAAATCATTCCTCTTCATTCATATACTTCTAATTTATTTATTAGTTCACTTTCCTTCAAATACAATTATAATGGAAATTATCTTCTTAATATTCTCATGCCTCTGTTTTTAAGAAGTTGAGAAACTAAATCTGCCTTCCAAATCTGCTTACTGAACTTAGAGAAAACATTTTCCTACAGTTTATTTGTGGAAATTTTATTGCCCCTTAAAAATTTTTATAACAAACAAAAGTACTATGAGCAACTTCCTCTTTTAGCCAAGATGGAGTAACAGGAAAAAGATTTATCCTTCCATCTTAAAGTACAAAAGAACTGGACAAACTATACAAAATAATGGTTTTTAAGACAATGGATAGCAGGCAAATAGATAGTGATTCCTTCAAGGCAGGAAACAAAGGCAAGGCCTAATTGCCTAGTTTATTGCTTAGAGAGGGTGTCCAAGTCACAGTGAAGGGATGGGGAGCTCAAGGGACCCAGAAGACTCCCTGCATTGAAGAACTGGAGTTAATAATCTGGAGAGATGGACATAGTAGCACATGCCTGTAATTTCAGTGACTTGGGAGGCTGAGGCAGGAGGACTACAAGTTCAAGGCCAGCCTCAGCAACTTGGCATGACCCTATCTCAAAATAAAAAATAAATAAATACAAAGGGCTGGAGGTGTGACTCAGTGGTTAAGTACCCCTGGGTCCAATTCCTGATACAAAAAAAAATCTGGGGAGACTAAAGCAGCAACAGTTCACAGACTACAAAAAAAAAAACAAAAAATTCAGAATCACTGTGGAGTATTGAGTAGAGTACTGATCGACATGTGCATGTGAGGAAATTATGCAAGGCCAGGGAAAAAACACCAAAAAATGTTTATAGACAATGAAATTTAGAACTCTGGAAGCCAAGAATAATAAATAGTGTCTGTTTCTACCAGCCTGGGGATGAACAGGAAGGAGAGTGGGAAGGCAGGAGGACTTATAAAAGGATAGGAAGAACCTTTTGGAGATGATGGATCTGTTCATTATCTTGATTGTGGAGATGGGTTCATGGCTATATACATATGTGAAAACTTATCAAATTGTACATTGTAAAATATGTACAACACATTTTGTCAATTACACCTCAGTAAAGCTAGTAAAATACAATGATTGTATGGTAGTAGTACAGAGTTTCTTTTGGGGGAGGTACCAGGGATTGACCTCTGAGCCACAACCTCAGCCCTTTCTGTGTTTTATTAAGAGATAGGTTCTTGGGCTGGGGCTGTAGCTCAGTGGTAGGGCACTTTCCTAGCATGTGTGAGGCACTGGGTTCAATTCTCAGTACTATGAATAAATAAATAAATAAATAAATGTCTATCAACAACTAAAAAAATCTTTTTAAAAAGAGAATCTTGCTGAGTTGCTTAGAGCCTCACTAAGTTGCTGAAGCTGCCTTTGAACTTGCAATCCTCCTGTCTCAACCTTCCCAACTACTGGAATTACAGTCATGAGCCACCATGCCCAGCTAGAGTTTTCTACAGATCATTCTTTACCGTTTTGCTTTGAATTGATAGTTTATGATAAATAGTTCACATAGATGGACACCCATTCATAGACTATAAAGGGTTTGACTCAAATGTAAATAACTATAATTTTAAAAACAAAAGAGCTAACAATACAGAATTACATAGCAAAATAAAACATGGGCAGTGTCTTAGTCCATTTGAACTGCTATACCAAAATATTATAAACTGTCTGGCTTATAAACAGCAAAAATATATTTCTCACAGTTTTCCAGGCTGGGAAGTCCAAGATCAAGGCACCAGCAAATTCACTGTTTGCTAAGGATGCTGTTCCTCATAGATGGTACCTGCTTGCTGTATCCTCCCATGGTAAAAGTGGCTAGTTAGCTTTCTGGGGTCTCTTATGTAAGGGTTCTAATCTTCATAATGATCTAATCACCTCCCAAAGAACCCACCTCCTAATACCATCACCTTGGGAATTAGGATTTCAATATATGAATTTGGGGGAGATGTAAGCCATCAGTGCACTGCAGGCAATGACAGAATAATCTAGAAGGGGATGGAAGGTAGACTATTTGTATCCCAGAGAGAAACTTGTGGTTCTTCACAAGCTCCTTTCAGCCTGTGGGAATGAGAGAGGCCTAAAATCTGACCTAAGCTGTGTCATCTCTGAAAAGAAAATCTCAGT
This sequence comes from Marmota marmota marmota, assembly GCF_001458135.2. Classification (NCBI taxonomy): domain Eukaryota; kingdom Metazoa; phylum Chordata; class Mammalia; order Rodentia; family Sciuridae; genus Marmota; species Marmota marmota. The sequence goes on from NW_026000249.1 coordinate 32,862,648, forward strand.
ATTTTATACCAATTTTCTCTTTTATGTGAAATGGATAGCTCAATTTTATAGACAAGCAGATTGAGAAGCTTGGCTAATTCCCCAAATCACAAGTAAGGTTGAGAAAAGGGAGAAATTAAGACTACATGAATATCCAGTTTGATTATGTAGGTGATATACTTGAACTCATCTGAAGCTGCCTTGCCTTAGAATGATCAGGTGGTACTCACTGAAGTGGAGGAAGGTCAATGAGCACATCTAAGGTACAAAAGCTGAATCAGAATTAGCAGTAAGTATATTGACACACATTTTTCGGCTGAACGGGTCATGAGGCAGCACTGGAAACAAGCAGAACACAGCTGAAATGGTGGCAATTTTCCTAATGGCATCAACATATTCTACAGTCATTTCAGGCTGAAAGAGGGGGTCAGAGGAGTATGTGTGGTTGGGCAATGCTATGCCTGCCTTTTTTCTTTCATTTTCTTGTACAGCATTTTCTCATTTTACAATATTGGGGTTCCATTCCTTTGTATTTTTCAAAGGAAATTTGCATTTTCCAGATATAAAAAGTTTTGATTCTGATTTTCCCTGTTCCTTTATCCAATACCCACTAACTATTTGGGGTTTTTTTGTTGTTTTTTTGTGGGCTCCTCTTAAAAGCTTAACCACAGGTATAGATACCAGATGAAGAATGGTATTTGCCTATGAGAAACAGTGTGACAAGAAACAAAGAATAGCTTTTAAGAATTCTCTAGGAGACTTCAACATGAAATGTTTCATTTGCTTTCTTCTCTTGAATAATAATCAGAATGATAATCAGAAATAATTCTCTATTGGGGTAGATCATGAAGAAAAAGGTTGAATGAAATTGGGAATGGTCAATTTAAATCAACATTTACTGAAACTGGATACATACAAGGCTGTGCTTGGCACCATCAGAGATATAGAGGTGGGTAATACCCAGGCTTTGCTTTGGAGAAGTCAGTAGTCTGTTAGAGAAAAAATGAACAGTAAATAAATGGCTAGAATACAAAACAGGATAAAGACCTAAGATTGGATCAGCAGATTTAAGCTGGAGAAGAATTCTGGGTTCTCCCAACTCTTACAGGCTACAGTCAAATTACTTTATAATGAACATGAGGACCACCATTACAGAAAGCCCAAATCAGAAAACAACTTCAAGAGGTGTAATGTGGAAAAACAAAGGGCAGGCGGAGTGGCTGGGATCCTGTTCATAGGAGGTTGTGGTGGATTATTTAAAATGTCCTTCCATACCTGGCATGGTGGTGTGTGCCTGTAATCCCAATGACTTGGGAGGTTGAGGCAAGAGGATCATAATTTCAAGGTCAACCTCAACAACTTAGTGAGACCCTATCTCAAAACAAGAAAGAAAGAAAGGGGTGGGAATGTGGCTCACTGATTAAGGACCCTTGTGTTAAATCCCCAGTACCCTCCCACCAAAAATGTTCTTCCATGAATTATGCCTTTCTGTGTCCATGCCCCATCATAATGGGGTTTTGCTTCTTCTCCTGTGAAGAGGTAATATTTCTTTCTTCTCTTGAATATGGGTTAATCTTATGACTTCTTTGATCAATGGAATCATCAAATTTATATACCAGGAGCAGGGCTTGTTCAATATAATGTGTGCTTTCTGAATCCAGAAAAAAAAAAAATGTGCTCAACGGATGGGGATGTAGTTCAGTGGTCTAGCACTTGCCTAACATGTGCAAGGTCCTGGGTTCCTCAGCTCCACAAAAGAAAGTGCTCAGTTCTTTGATCCCTTTAGGATATCACTTCCTCTGCTACCACTTCACTGTCAAACATTTGCTGTCTCTTTCATCTAGGTGGGGTCTTGTGATTAGTCTCATTTCTGGAAGGGTACATAATTGATGTTTCACTTTTGGGTTGAGCAATTAAGAAGTAGTGGGATTTCTCTGTATTCTCTTCACCCACCCCCTGCCTGTGATTGGACACGGTGACTATGAAGGCATGTGAAGATAGTAGAACCCCCAATGAAATGAGTTTGACCCATGAATTATTGGCTGAAGCAGAGTTTCCCTAGCAAATGATATTATACTTTGCTACAAGGGAGACATAACAATTTATTGTATCAAGACACTGAGGCACGGAGCTTGGATGAAATAGCATCTCATACAGCCAGTTATGTGCTCCTAAATGTTGGGCATCACATGAAACAAAACACAAAACCCCAATTTACAGTGTGTTTGATGATTTCTGTGGTATTTCAAACTACCAAAGTGATGTCTCTGAACTTGAAGTTGGGAAAAAATGCTAACTAACCATTGACTTGTGAGCCTGCACAAATTAGCTCCACCACACCAATGTGTAAAACTTGCTGTGACTAATTTACTTTGCCTTCTTCATCACTGGTTAGGTTTGGTGAGAATCCAGCTAATCTGTCATATGGAACCCAAGACTGAATAAAGCCTGGATCACCCCCACCATCCTGCTGACTACATTGGACTATGAGTTAAGTGTTTAGTTTCTGAGATTTGGGGATTGTTTGTTAAAGGAAATTCAATACTTCCTTAGCACCTGGCACTGTTTCTTGCATTAATAAATATCTGTAAATTTGAATTCTCAAAGATGATTCTTAATAAAATTTGGGTAGCATTCAAGACTCATTTCCGTTTTGTATTTACTCTTAAGATTGTAAACTAAAAATCTGCAAAATCCAAATAGTAATAATATCCTCCTCTGAAATGTAAATATATATACAGTCATCAATCAGTATTTGGGCTATGGGAGTGAATTATTTTCAGGACCCCTGTGAATACCAAAATCATTGGATGCTCAAGTTCCTTATATAAAATGGTATATAGAAGTGAATTTGCATAGGACCTATGCACATCATCCAGTATACTTTAAATTATCTCCAGGTTATAATACCTAATAAAATATAAGTGCTGTATAAATAATTGTTACACTATTGTTTATGGAACGATGAGACTGTACATGTTCAGTACAGATGCAATATTTTTGCATGTTTTCAATATGTGGTTGGTTGAATCCACAGATGCAGAACCTACGGATTTGGAGAGCCAAAGGCATACACATTTTTTCTTTTCTTCACACTTATTGTAAGGCAACAAATAATTCAAAATGAGATATATGGCCATATTAATTTGATACATACATGCTGTTGTTTGTATCTTTTAAAGTTGGTTTGCCAAAAGCAGACATGCATCTTGGCTGACTATCTGCAAATCAGTGTCCTGCCCCATAAAATGAGGGTGATGATCTGTAAATTGCTGTCATCCCTGAACCAATAAGAGTTCAAGAAGGAAAAAAAAATAAATAACTAGGTACTATTCTCTAGACTTAATTTTCTATTTTGTTTCCTCCTAGCTATGAAGTTGTTTTGAAAATGGGACCTCAAAATAAATAGAGAAACTAACAAAACTGGATCCTTGGAATATTGAAAAGGATCCCAAAGACGTTAAACATATCCTAACAAGCACAATGCAGAACAGAGGGCAAATTGATTGTGAAATTCCTGGAGAGGGAATTTTTTTAAACCATAAATCTTCCTGCAAATAGCATCAGGATTTGGATTTTTAAAAAATACTCACTTTTGCCTTTTCATTCAAGTCTATTTCTTAATGTGTTATACAATTTTGGAAATGCATACCATCAACTGAAATATGTATGTTACAGGTTAAATTTTTTTCTTTAGTTCTATGTTTAGTCTTGTAAGTAATTAAAATGTGAATACTGATGCATCAGTATGTGTGGATTCAGTCATTAAAGAGGAGGGCACTTCTACAAGAGATCAAGCACAAACCTGAATGGTAACTTTGACAAGAGGCCATGTATGCTACATAACAGATGTAAGAAGTTACAAGAAATACTCCTACAAAGCAGCCAAAAAATGTAGCTTGTACAGTTTGTTCAAAACTGTCCCCTTAAAATTTGAGTCTGGGATTGTTCTCTTTAAAATGTTTGAACAGCATGGCCATGAGAGTTTGTTTTGTTTTGTTTTTTACATTTATGAATCAGACTTCTAAGACATATAATAATAGTTGTTCAAGAAAAAAATGTTATTAACTTAGTTACAGCCATTCAGTAGGAAAGAACAACATGGGAATGGACTTTGCTTATTCTTTAATATGAGAGCAGAAAATATACCAAACTCCTTGCATCTGAGCTAAGAGTTCAAATGAGAAAAACCCAATTTGCCAAAAGAACTAAATACCTCAAAAAATCATAATATTGTTGATTATTTAACTTTGATTCAACTGTTAAACATGCAAGACACATAAACTTGCTAAAGTGAACTTCAGGGCAAGGAATAAAGTTTGGGTCATATGAGTTCAGCCTTCCTTGACTCATGGGCAAAATTATTTTGGTGGCAGCTTTCATAATGGCTATGAGACTGGCATGGTGGCACATGCCTATAATCCCAGTTATTTAGGAGGTTGAGGCAGGAGAATCCCAAGTTCAAGGCCAACCTCAGCAACTTAGTGAGACCCTGTCTCAAAATAAAAATAAAAATCATGGGGATGTAGCTCAGCAGTAATCACCCCTGGGTTCAATCCCTAATGTGGAAACAAAACAACAAAATGAATAAACAAACAAACAAAACATGATGGTTATGGCTCATTAAACTCTGCTGGGGCAAAAATTTCTGGATTAATCATTTTTGTACCAAAGGGGCAAGAAAGTTTTTATTTAAATAGCAATTTTAAGTTAGCAATTTAAAATTTTTTAAATGGAGAATATTCAGCTTAATCCTTTAGATCCCACTTATTATATGCTTTATTTTCTGAGGGAATATGAATTATTTAGCTATTAATACCTTGATAACGTTCTTCCCTTTGTTTCTAATTTTGGATCTTTTTGAAGTCACTTATATTTTTCCATTTGGGTTTTAAAAGTGTTTTCTGTACCCATCAGGATTGTCCTTGAAGCACTACCTACAAATCCACATGAAGATCTTGAACATCTTATAAAATTAGTTGAATTTCTTAACTAAACAAATGGCTACTAAAAAGAGTCCTACTGTGCATCATTTCATAAAGCCAAAATACATTCCTTGAAGAAAAACCATTTGGCAGTATGTGAATTCAAAGGACAAACTCTTCAAAATTGCAAGCTTCTATATTAGTTACATGGATCAATGACTGCACAGGACTAAAAAGTGTGACATCACTAGCAATATCAATGGCTGTAAGAACAACAAATGACTTCTAAAATAAGACTCATTTGAACATCAGCATCGTCATATTCCACCAACACTAAAATCATACATTTGGAAAATAGTTTTAAAATGTACTGTTAGATGATCTTTTGACCAAACATAAGATTAGACACATCCCAATAAAAGGGTATTAAAGCTTATGGACAAACTAATAGGAAGATAAGCTTTCCAGGACATTGCAAAATGGGCAGAGAATGTCCAAGGACAACTGTGCACTTGCTCTGTTTTATCCTTTCCATACACATGAGACTTGATGATGTTGAGCTCAGCTCATCACTTGTCTATAAAGCTTGTCTGTAATGTTCCAGGATGTCATTAAATATTTCCTTCTAAGGTTATACATTATTTGTGTAAATGTCTCCCCAGTGGTACTGTGGCATACTTAAAAAAATGAATTTCTCATTCAGCACAGTGACATACACCTGGAATCCCAGTGACCTGGGAGGCTAAGGCAGAAGAATTGCAAGTTCAAGGCCAGCCTAGTCAACTTAGTGAGATCCTGTCTCAAAATTTAAAAAAAATAATAAAATAAAACAAAAAGGACTGGGGACTGGGGTTGTGGCTCAGTGGTAGAGTGCTTGCCTAGCATGCATAAGACACTGGGTTGGATCCCCAGCACCACATTAGGAAAAAAAAAAACATAAAAAGGACTGGGGTATAGCTCAGTGGTAAAGCACTCCTGGGTTCAATCCTCTGTATTGACAAATATATATATACCTTTCAGATAAAAAAGAAAATAAAAACACCTTTACATTTCATGACATTGAGAGCTTCCAAGAGATGCTGGGGCAATCAGTGGAAAAGTAGTCTCCTTTCTCCAAGAAGATTTTATGTTCTTGCTTAAAAACTAGGTGTTCAATCTAATATGTGTGCGCACGCACACACACATGCAGGTACATACGCTCACCCTCATATGTTTTCTTCCTACAGTTTACTGAAATTGGTAACTGTCAGAACATTATATCTTATGAAAGAAGTTTAATATTTGAACATATGGTTAAAATGAGGTGCAGGACAGTAGAAGGTATAGAAGGAAATAAATGTATCAAAAGCACATACTTGTTATAATGAATTTAAGTTAAAGGGAAGGCTCTGTTCTGGATAGTGAAGAACAACTGAACATACACCTTTACATTTCCAAGGATTCACAACAATAAAGGGAAAAGAGAGAGGACAACAATAATAAAATTATGGAAGCCAGAAAACAGATGGATAAATGGTAACTGATTTAAGGGACTCAACTCTACTAAGCCTAAAGCTCACACCAGAAAAGCTAAGAAACAACCCAATTTTCACCTCAGAAAGTCCTTAGAGGCTGGGCGTGGTGGTGCATGCCTGTAATCCTAGTGACTTTGAAGGCTGAGGCAGGAGGATTTCAAGTTTGAGCCCAGTCTCAGCAACTTAGCAAGGCCCTAAGCAACATAGTGAGACACTGTCTTAAGATTAAAAAAAAAAAAAGCTGCAGCCAAATAAAACTGTTTCCTGCTTGAAAAAAAAAAAAAAAAACGTAAAAGGCTGAGGATGTAGCTCAGTTGTTAAGTGCCCATGAGTTCACTCCCAGGTACCCTCCCACCCCCAAAAAATAAAAAGATAAATTAAATTCTTTAGGTGGCAGCTAAAAAATGATAGTTTACATATGGTTAAAAAGAAGAGGTTTCATTGAAAATCTTTTTAAAAAGAAGTTGGGTATTTTTTTAATATTTATTTTTTAGTTGTAGGTGTACACAATACCTTTATTTTATTTTTATGTGATGCTGAGGATCGAACCCAGTGCCTCACGTATGCTAAGCAAGTGCTCTACCACTGAGCCACAATCCCAGCCCCAAGAAGTTGGGTTTTGAAATAACTCCTCTACTCCAATCAAGTGGCTGATCCTGCCTAGTAAAAATACTGAAGGTTTAATCATTGTGGGGAACAAAAAGGATATGTTTTTTAACTGGGTGGAAACAAGTGTAGCTGATGGCAGAATTACATAATGAAGATAAAGAGAATAGGGGAAATTTGACACATTAATTGTTGACACAATCAGCTTTCATTCTCTACTCAGATTCCCAAATGCACAGAAGAGAATGTGAAGTTCTGCTCTTGAGAATCTGATCAATTCAAGGGGAAAAAGGAGATTGGATATTTGCTAATTAAATTGATCAAGCCAATTACATTATAGTGCTTCCCATAGATGAAAAACCCTACTCGTGTAAACAAAGCTGTATAATGTATTCAGATGGTCAAGGATCATCAAATAGGAGTAAAATAAAATTAAATGAACAAAACAATCAAAATTTTCTTTAAAAAAGCCAGAAATAGACTTTCCAGAGAAAACTTTTTAAAAAGGAGTTTTATACCCTCAGAGAAATACGATATTACATACATGAATCAGGAACAAGATGGTTGCCGAGCTCGGTGGTACACACCTGTAATCCCAGTGGCTTGGGAGGCTGAGGCAGGAGGATCATGAGTTCAAAGCCAGCCTCAGCAATGGTGAGGCAATAAGCAACTCAGTGAGACCCTGTCTCTAAATAAAATACAAAATGAGGCTGGGGATGTGGCTCAGTGGTAGAGTGCCCCTGAGTTCAATCCCTGGTACCCACCCCCCCAAAAAAAGAACAAGATGGTATGGTAAAAGAACATTGGAATACACAGAGTTGAAAAGCCAATGGAAATAAAATTAAAATTCAATAGGAGCTGAGAAAATATCTCATAAAATGGAAAAGGAGACAAAAAGAAGAGTCAATTCAGAGATCCAAACCTGAATAACCTTTGTTAATTTTGTAGAAAGAAACTGAAGTATGTTAAATCATATGCTGAGATATTCCAGTGAGGTCTTAAGTTATACAAATTGTTCCTTTTTAAAAAGTCTTGGTTGTTTTCTTATTTGCAGTTTGGTTTTCTTAAAGTCGTGGGGAAATACAGATAATTAAAGAAGTAAATAGGTCATTAAGATTTATGGGAAAGAGCAACTGCTGTCCTGCTCTCCCATTCCTATGTTCTCCAAACACAAAGTGGGGAAAAAGAGAAGGAAAGCCATCATCAACAAAATAATTCCAGACCCTTCCCAAAATTGAAAACTTGAAATCTCTAGCTTCAAAGCTCTCATCACAAAGGAAGGAAACAGATTCACAACAAGGCAGAGTGTTAAATCACTTGGAACAAAGAAAAAGATCTTTTCAGAGAGAAAGAGTTGGAAAAAATAACATCAAGAATTAACAGATTTGGGGGCTGGGATTGTGGCTCAGCAGTAGAGCGCTCGCCTAGCACAAGCGGGACCTGGGTTCGATTCTCAGCACCACATAAAAATAAAGGCATTGTGTTGTGTCCATCTACACCTAAAAATAAATGAATAAGTATTTAAAAAAAGAATTAACAGATTTTATATAAAGGATTGTGGATTATTGTGATATTTTATTTTACCCAGTAACATTTTTCAAAACAATGGAACAATGTCATCAAAAGAAAAAGTCATTTCCAACATAGAATTCTACAGCCAGTGAAACTATGAGTTAAGTATGATGGCAAAATAAAGATACATATAATCTAAAATTTTACCTCCTATGTGCTCTTGGGAAATGTTTAAATGATGTGGTCACCAAAAAAAGATAGTGAACTAAGAAAAAAGAAAACCTAAGGAAATAGGAAAATCAAGTCAAGAAGAAGGCAAAACAAAATAAAATAAAATCTAAGATGGTGATGGGGGAGTTTCTAAGATGATGGTGTTCAGCAAGGTCTATGGAGCAAGCTGTCCATATTTAAGCAGATCAGAAATGATGGGAGAGATTTCTCTGAAAAAAAAAAAAAGAATACCAAATTAGATGCTAGAGATGGAAAAGAATCTTGGGGGTGAAATATTTCTAGGTACATAGAAAACTAAGCAAAATTTAAAAGAAGAAGAAAATTATTCCAGGGGAAACAAAAACTTATACAGTCCAGAAAAAGCAGTCATAAAGAGTGAAGTGGGAGAGAGGGATGGTCCCCAAAAGTTCATGGATTCTATGTAATCTCAATCAAAACTCCACTAGATTGTTTTAAAGAAATAAAAAAGCTGGTTCTAAAATTTATATGAAAATGCAAAGTATCTAAAGGAACTAAATGTAACTCTTCTTGTGTCAGATTTAAGAAAATCAATTCACCTAATATTTCATGATCACCGATCACCTTAAACATCAATGCAGACTCAATGAATTCCCGACATTTCAGCAGTTTATCCAATATGTGTGCAATACATGTGTTCTCATTTTCACTTAGGTTTTGCAGCAAGCTCCTAGTCTACTACAGGCTAACCCAGGAGGCACTTTGCCCCAGCACCCAACTGTGCTCAGCCAGTAACCTCTGAGAACATGCAGCCCCATCCTAGGGACCCTAGGGGCACAAAGTTTCTCCAAATTTAACTCCTGTACCCTGGAGCAAATTAAAGAATTTAATAGGAAGTACAAGAGCAGATAGTGTCAAATAGCAAGGAGTCCTGGAACACATTTGGTGAGCAGGGCAGCATTTCCTTGTTTTCACTGCTGCCAAGATGGCTGAAATTAGTCAAATTCAGTTCAAAATGGAAAACACCAAGGTTATTAGTCAGCAAATGAGGGTCTTAGAAAAAATTAATGGTAATACCATCAAATGCTGACCTGTAACAAGAATTCCAAGGAGTTCCAAATGCTAGTGTTCCAGAGAACGTTGTCATGGCAGGAAACCATGAGGACATTCATTCCGTTTTCAAGACCAGCAGATCCTGACCTTGTTCAGTCCACTACCTTTAAACCTCTGGCACTACAACTACACCTCATGTTCTCATGTTAAGTGAAAGATCACTAGATTTCTGGATTCAGAAAGACCTCTAACTCCTCAAAATGAAGAAATCCATGCAGTGAACTAAAAAGAGAGTCCTCTATGAGTGAATATGCTGTTCATGGAAATGAATAGTTAGAAATCATTCCAATGTGACACCATCAACACAACAGACTCCCATCTGTCCTATTCAGATGTTACCTGAAGATAGAGCTAATCTTGGTTCTGCTCATGGCATTTGTCACTTATTCAGTCTTCCAGTCATAGGACTTAAAACCATATCTTCGATGTGCTAGATCAAAATCACAGACCCATGTTGGGTAGCGGATCTTCTGCTACCTCTTCCAATTCTGACAACATCAGGAATGACATTTCAAATATAGATACAGCAATTGAAGGAACTTCGGATGAAGTGACTACTGTAGATGCAGCTTCATTAAGACGACAGATAATCAAACTAAATAGACGCCTGCATCTTCTAGAAGAGGAGAACAAAGAACGTGCCAAAAGAGAAATGGTCATGTATTCAATTACTGTCGCATTCTGGCTGTTTAATAGCTGGCTTTGGTTTCGTCGTTAGAGATAACCTCAGCTCTCAAAAATAATGTCTTGACAGCTAGAAATACAATTTGCAACCTTTTTTTGTTTCTATCTTTGCTTTGTATGCCATTTTATAGTCTATGCCCTAATAATGCTTTTCTTCCAGAAACTAGTGGGGAAGGACCAGTTACCATATATTCTTGTTACTCAGCCATATTCATTTTAACCCTTTCTATGTAATATATACTTAAAATTTTCATTTTGCATGTTTTAAAACATGCACAAATAGTTAATTTTTTAAGAGGTCAAAGTAATTAAGCAGGGCTAGGAAGATAGTCTTTTAAAGAGAAGGCGTTCAAAAAATTTGAAAGTCTACATGGAATTAAAAAGAACCTGGAATCTTATTTTATGTCCCATACAAAAATTAATTAGAAATGGATCATAAATCTTAAATCTTAGAATTATAAATAGTCTGTAAAGAAACACACACAAAAAAAAGATTTTTTAATTGGACTTGAAAAGTATGAGAATCTTAAAAATAGATGGATAAAGAAAATGTGGGGACTGTGGGTGTGGCTCAGTAGTAGAGCACTTGCCTGGCATATGTGAGGCCCTGGGTTCGATCCTCAGCACCACATAAAAATAAACATTGGCAACAAAAAATATTTTTAAAAAAGAAAAAGAAAATGTGGCATAAGAATACATTGGAAAAGTATCTAGCCATTTTTTTTTCTCTTTTGGTACCAGGAATTTTTCTTTTTGGTACCAGGGGCCTTTAACCACCAAGTGATATCCCCAGCCCTTCTTTTGTATTTTATTTAGAGGCAGGGTCTCCCTGAGTTGCTTACCACTTGCTAAGTTGCTGAAGCTTGCTTAGAACTCATGACCCACTTGTCTCAGCCTCTGGAGCCACTGGGAAGTATTCCCTTAAAAGTGGGAAATCCCATGATTTCCAACAACATAGATGAACCTGGAGGACATTATGCTAAGTGCAATGAGGCAAACACAGAAAGGCAAATACTGCTTGATCTCACTCATATGTGGAATCTAAAACATTGAATTCATAGAGTAGAAAGTAGAATAATAATTATTGAAGGTGGGGAGGGGTAGATGTGGGAGGGGGCGGTTTTGATCAAAGGGTACAAAGTTTGTTAGATAGGAGGAATGAGGTTTAGCGATCTATTAAGCATAATAGTAGCTAAAAGAAATAATAATGCATCGAGTATTTCAAAATCACTAAAGTACATTTTAAGTGTTTCATCACCAAAAAAAGATAAAGATGTGTGGTGATGGATTTGCTAATGAGCCTGATTTAATCATTCCATATTATAAACATAAATCAAAATATCACATTGTCTCCTATAAATATATACAATTATTATTTGTCAGTTAAAAACAGAACTTAGAAATCTAAAGAACAAAAAGGAAACTGGATAAATTGAATATCAAAATTAAAAATGTCTGCTCTTTGATCATTACTGTCAAGAAAAACAAAAGGGATGTAAGAAACTGGGAGAAAGTATTAGCAAAACACATATCTAATAAAAAATTTGCATCCAGACATATGAAGAATTCTTAAAAACCAATAATGAGAAGATAAACAATCCAGGTAGAAATGGGAAAAAGATATGAAGAGACATTTATATACATACATCTGCATATAAATATATAAAAATGGCAGATAAACACCCCCCAAAAATATCTTTAGTCATTAGTGAAATGTAATTTAAAATCACAATGATACTACTATTTCCTCCATCAGTGAAGCTAAAATTAAAAAGGAATACCAGTGAAGGGTCAGCAAGAGTGTAAAGCAAATGGATTGCACAGAAATTGTAGGTAAGTACATAAAGTAATATCATCATTTTGGAAAAGTTTAGCAGTTTCTTCTGAAATTAAAAATATATCTGCCTATGACTCATAGGTATTTTCCCAAAAGTAAAGAAAGTAGATACCCACAGAAAGACTGAATGCTCAAGAAAGCTTTATTCTTTTTTTAATATTTATTTTTTTATTAGTTTTAGGTGCACACAATTTCTTTCTTTTTTTGAGAGAGAGAGAATTTTCTAATATTTATTTTTTAGTTCTCGGTGACACAACATCTTGATTTTATTTTTATGTGGTTATGAGGATCAAACCCAGTGCCCTACACATGCCAGGCGAGCACGCTACTGCTTGAGCCACATCCCCAGCCCCCAAAGCTTTATTCTTAATAGTCAAAAACTTAAAACAATTTAAATCTCTACTGAAAGAGGATGAATAAACAAACTGTGGTAGACTCATACAATACTAGTCAGTAATAAGAAATGACAAAATAATAACACACATGACATGGATGAATATTAAAAGCATTATGCCAAGTGAAAGAAGCCTGACTCAAAAGGCTACATATTATATAACTGCATTTACATAAAACTTGAGAAAAGGCAACTTAATCTATAGCAACAGAAAGCAGATTAGTGTGTGCTTTGTGGGGATGGAGGAGTGGGAATTTACCTAAAAAAGGCACAAGGGAGATTTATGGGGTAACGGAATGTTTAATATCTTTATTGTGATGATTGTTTGTCAAAATACCTCCAATTATATACTTAAAATGTATGTATTTTAACATGTAAATTATACTTTATTAAAATTGACTTTTAAAAAGACAACATAATTCACTACATTAACTAAACAAAGACCAAAATAAATGATCATCTCAATAAATGGAGAAAAACAAAATTCACTATTGATTCATGACAAAAATTCTTGACAATCTTAGAAGAGAGGTAAACTGCATTAAAAGTTCTGTTTCACAAAACAAACAAAAAATTACAGAAAACACCCTACCTACTGGTAAAATGTTGAAAGCTTTCCATTCCCTTTGACACTAAGACAAGTATGCTAGAATGCTGCTCTCTAGTCACTCTTCTATTTGATACTGTACTGAAGGTCCCAGTCAGTACAATCGGTAAATAAAAACAATTAAGTATAAAGATTAGAAAGGAAAAACACTTATTCATAGGCATATTTCTATTCATAGAAAAGTTCAGAAGAATATATAGTTAATCTTAGAATTCGCAAATAAATTTAGCAAAGTTACTTGATATGCAGTTTTAAAAACTGCATTTTCCTATACCAGAAAAACCTATTACATAGAAAGTTTAATATTAAAAAAATATATCATTTGCTAGGCACAGTGGCACATGCCTGTAACCCCAATGGCTCAGGAGGCAACTTAGGGAGTCCCTAAGCAACTCAGAAAAAAATATCTCTACATCAAATATAAAATAGTTCTGGGGATGTGGATCAGTAGTTAAGTGCCCCTGGGTTCAATCCCTGGTTCAATCCCCCCAAAAAAGAAAATATCATTTATAGTAGCATCACAAAAGAACAGATACCTGAGAATTAATCAAACGTATGATATGCAATATCTGTACACAGAAAACCAATTTAAACCAATGGAGAGATCTGAACATTCATATATCAGAAGATTCAATAAAACATAATAATTTGCCCCAAACTGGCTAATTGCAATTCCAATTAAAATCTCAACTTTTCATTGAAACTGACAACAGATTCTAAAATTTATAACACAAATGCAAAGAGTCTAAAACATCCAAAGCAATATCAAAGAACAACACCTCTGATGGATGTCAAAACTTACATGGCTATGATAATAAGGACAATATGATATTGGCACAAGAATACACAAATAGGGCTGGAGTTGTGGCTCAGTGGTAGAGTGCTCGCCTAGCGCGTGAAAGGCCCCAGGTTCAATCCTCAGCACCACATAAAAATAAATAAATAATAAAACAAAGGTATTGTGTCCAACTACAACTAAAAAACAATAAATATAAAAAAGAATACTCAAATAGACGAACAAAATGAAATATATATCCCAGAAATAGACATAAACATCTAAAGACATTTGATTTATTATAAAAATTGCATTGCAAAGCAGAGGTAGGTCTTTTCAACAAAATACCAGATAAATTGTAAATCCCTATATTAAAAGATTAAATTGGAGCCAGACATGGTAGCACACTCCTGTAATGCAGCTTTTCATGAGGCTGAGGTAGGAGGATTGCAAGTTCAAAGCCAATCTCAGCAACTTAATGAGCTTGCCTCAAAAACCCCCAGAAAATCAAAAACACAGGAAAAAAGGAGCAGGGAGGGAGTATTGTGGTGTAGCTCAGATGTAGAGTACTTGCTGATCATGTGTGAGTCCCTGGGTTCACTCCCCAGCACCACAAATGAAAAACACATTAAATTTGATGTATAACACACCCAATTTACAAATTCAATTCTAGGAAAACTGTAGATTTAAATGTGAAAAGCAAAACAATAAAACTTTTGCAATAGGGAAAGATTTTAGTAGGACACACAAAAATTAGCACTTACTGTTAAAGAAAAGATTATTTTCAAATTAAGAATTTTTTAATGCAGGAACAAAAATGAACAAACTACACTTGCGCACAGCATGGAAAAATTTCACAAGTATCTTTTGAGAAAAAAAATGAAACACAAAAAACATTATACAACTAACTGCACTTACACAAACTTGATTAACAAGCAAAGCTAAGGTATAATGTTATAATTCAGAATGGCAATTACATGTGGGGAGGGAGGAGGGACAGTTAGTAAGAGTATGCATGGGGGCTGAGTTTGAGATGCTGGCAATATTCCATTTCTTGACCTGGATAGCAGTTATGCAAATGTATTCAGTAAGTTGTTCATTCATTTATCTTACATGCATTTTCCCATATGTGTGCTGTACTTTTTTAATAAGGATATATTTGTTGAGATATTATTTATTTACTTATTCATATTTTGTTTGTAGAGTGCTTGCCTAGCGCGTGCAAGGCCCTGGGTTCAATCCTCAGCACCACATAAAAATAAATAAATAATAAAACAAAGGTATTGTATCCAACTACAACTAAAAAAATATATAGAAAAGAATTCTCAAATAGACGAACAAACTGAAATATATATCCCAGAAATAGACATAAACATCTAAAGACATTTGATTTATTATAAAAGTTGCATTGCAAAGCACATGTGTGAGTCCCTGGGGTTTTTTTAAAGTATACTTTAAAATTTAAAAATGTGTGGGGCAGGAAGCATGAATAGGAAAGTTGCAGATCAGAAAAGCTCAAATACATGGGAAAAGATGTTCATAATCATTAGTAACCAGAGAAATACAAATTACCACACTTTCACATTATACTTTTTAACTGGCAAAAACAGCTTCATTATTTCAACTATTCGCAGAGAGGTATATAGGACACATTCACCGATATTGCGAACATGCACTGATCAGGCCACTCTAAGTGTGTTGGGGGTGAGGTGAGAATCTCCTATGAGCCAACAACTTTATTCCTTCTTATATATTCCAAATAATTTCCTACACAGATTCATAAGGAGATATATATTAAAATGTTCACTACAATATTGTTTATGTAGGTAGGAACTGGTTCCATTTGGGGTCCAACAATGGAAATGTCATAGGTAAAATATGGTAGTTGTACTCTACAGTGTCAGATGTAGAATAAAAAGCAACATGGACCATAAGGACAGTGCTAATTTCTTTGTTTGTTTGTGGTGCTGGGGATTGTGCATGCAAGGAACGTACTATACCAACTGAGTGATATCCCCAGCTAATTTTTTTTTAATGTAAGAAATGGAATGAGTTCTAACATGGTGTCACTCTTGTAAATTATACATACATAACACCAAATGAAGGCACATTTTTCAAGAACACATAGAAACTAAATGATACATATGAAACAGTTGTATATGTGTTGGGAGTGAAGAGAACTGGAAATAGAGAATGGGAGTAAAAGGAATCTTTTATAAACAAGAAAGTATGAACAGCCAGGATCAGACATCAACTTAAGCAAATGATCGAAGTTAATGTCACCAGTAGTGGGACAAATAAACATAATGTGCTTCCTGATATGATCCACTAAGGACACAAAGTTACTTCTGTGGTATTCTTGCCAAACATGTGTGACCCAAATTTAAGCAGAAGGAATCATCAGAGAAATCCAAATAGTGGGACATTCTACAAATAACTGGCCTGTACTCTTCCAAAGTGTCAAAGTCATGAAAGATAAAAGGCTGAGAAATGCTAGAGACATGATAATTGAAAGTGGGGACTTGTATTGCATCTTAAACCAGAAGGAAGACAATAATGAGACAAGGGGTGAAATCTGAACAAGCTATGTAGATTATATTGTTAATTTCCTGATTTTTATAATGTACATATTATAAATGTGCACGATAAATGTATTAAAAAATACATTTCACAATGTACATATTAACATCCAGCAACTCATAGTATGTGGGAACTGTCTATATTAATCATTTTCCACATACCATGAGATTCACCCTTCAAAAAGTTGTGCAACCATCACCAGAACATTAATTCCGTAAAATTTCCACCACCCCAAAGGGAGGCTATGTACCTATGAGGGGTCACTCCTCAATTACAGGCCCTGGTTCTGAGACCTACTGTCTCTTAAGATGTTGTCTACTGTGGACATTTCATTTAAACAGAATCATGTAGTATGTAACTTTTCTGTCTGGCTTTTTTTCACTAAGCATAGTGTTTTCGGTATTCATCCATATTATAGCATAAATCATTATTACTTTTATGACTGTGTAAATATTTCATTGTATAACACATTTTATCATTCACGAGTTGATGGACATTGGAGTTCTTTCCACTTTTTGGCTATTGTACATAGGAATTAGTGCTATGAATATATATGCACATGTATTTGGGTTTGTTTTTAATTATTTGGTGTATATACTTAGGAGTGAAATTTCTCACTCACATGGCAAGTTTTTGGAGAATTGCCAAACTTCTCTAAAGCAACTACATCATTTTAAGTTCCCACAGAGTGAGAAAAAAATTGAGTGAAGGTGAGAAAGCAAGTCCCTGGTCATTTGCACCTCTGTCCTGTTTTCACTCACACTTCTAGCACCAATGTGTAGGGTTTTGATGACACCAGCTGGGTGCCTACAATTAGTCAATTGTACCTGGAGTTAGTGTCAGACTGTAAGTTAAGGGCCCAAGACTGCCCCTATTTCAGATGCCAATTGCAATTTCTGGGCCTTTATACTTCTGGCTGACTAGTTATAAAACAGGAGATACCAAGAACACCTTCTTATGTTCAATAATTTGCTAGAACACCTTACAGAACAAGGAAACAGTTTACTTTCTGTTACTGGTTTATTACAAGCCAGGAACCACTGAATGGAAAAGATGCATAGGGCAAGGTAAGTGGAAAGGGATACTGGGCTTCCAGGGCTTCTCCATGTCATACCAGCCTTCTCAACACCGATTTGTTTAGCAACTTTGGGGCTATCTGAATCTCTAAGTTTCATTACATACACATGACTGATTAAATCATTAGCTGTTCAATGATTGCTGTGATCTGAATGTCCTGTCAAATATAAATATTATTTAATGAGGTGGGGGCTTTAAGTATTAGATTTAGATGTGACTGAAAGTTGCTGTAAGACGACTTGTGGGTATTGGGATAGAATGAATATATTTTGCATGTGAGGACATGAATTTGGGGGTCAAGAATGGAATGTAATGTTCTGAATGTGTCCTGCAAAGTTAAACCTAATCATCGATGTGGAAATACTAAGAGGTGGGGCCTTTAGGAGATGATTAAGTTATAAGGGTGGGGCCCTCATGGATGGGATACACACTTTTTTTAAAAAACCCTTTTATATTTCATTCTTCTACTATGTAAGGACACAGGATTCCACTCCTTTTTCTGTTCTACCATGTCAGTTCACACCAAGAAGACCCTCAGACACTGGCTTGACAGCCTCCAGAACTGTGAGAAAACACTGTTCTTTATAATTACCCATTCTCAGGTGCTTTGTTACAGTGGCATAAATGGACTAAGATAGTGATTAATGGGCTGCAGGCATAGCTTAAAGTATTTGCCTAGCATGTATGAGGCCCTGGTTCCATGCCAGCACTGAAAGAAAAAAAAAGTAATGAGCTGAAAGTTCCACCCACTAACTATTTCTTGGGTCTTTATCTTGCAACCCCCTTGTGGAAGCTAGACAAGAGCTCCCAGCCATCAGTCATCTCATTAACATACAATCTCATTAACAAGATTGGCTCCTCACAGTTCTAAGAGCTTTAGACAATCTGGTGTCAGGAACTAGGAACTAAGACAAAATATTAGAATAAGATATTCCCTTAACACTTATTACTCAGGAAAGTGTGAGGACTTTAGGAGTTTTGTGCCAGAACTGGGAAGAAAGCCTAAATATGTATTTTCTATTACATCACCATCTTCAACCATATGTTGAAAGTCAATCCAATACCAGTACATTAGACCTGAGGGGGAAATGAAAACTTGACCATGGATGCAGGAAATTCTTTATCCTGGCATCCATGACAACATTTTGTTTCATGATAGGCAAAGGTATTTGAAGAACTTCAAAAGCAAGGGAGTGGAAATGGTAGAAAGGAAACACTGTCCCTTTGATACTTATGACTTATATTGAATTTAATCATGCTGCACCAAGCCATTATCACTCTTCAAAGGCAGATAGACAAGTAAAAGGATTTTCTCCTCTCAGGACATTAAGGCCAGTGACTCTGGTACGAACAGATGAAGGAATGGATTGGTAGGTAGTAAGCCAGAAGACACACGCACACACACATAATAGTCCATTCCATTAGCTTTATTTTGACTGAATTCAACATGGGGTGACAAAAACAAATGTTACCACTAAAATTGAGTATTACATGCAGACACTGATCTTTGCACTCCTTGTATTTGTTTTCTACTTTAATCCACATTAATGTAAAATACATGGTGTCTTACTAAAAATTTCCATATAAATCAAGATTTAATAAATTCCCTTTAAAAGGTTTATTCTTTTATTATTGAGAATTTTATATAGTCTATATTGACAGTTTCTTTGAACAGATGTTTACAGGATTAAATTTTTTCACAAAGGGCAGGCAAATAAAACATAATGTAAAACCTGTGTTTTCCAGAAGCTACTTTCATTCTCTTCAGGGTGTTTAGTTCTAGATGGTTCTTCCAGTTTCATAAGATAGTGAAGAGTGGTCAATAGTCGACTTTATTTAACTTCTAGAATTCACTTTCAGGGAATGAGTGGGATGCCAGGGGAGAGTGAAAGATTCAGGTTCTGGGGAGACTGAGGGATCATAAATGTTACGGGGTAAGGGCAAATAGAGGGGAAAAAATAAAAACATGCTCCTGCAGGTCAGTGAGAAGCTAAAATGGGAGTTACAATGAAGGAGTAGGGCAATGTGATTAGGTTGCTACACTTTCTGAAGAAAGTAATTACAAATAGAAATCAAATAACAATTCATAGTGACATTTAAGTGACCAATCACTAACAGTTGTGGCAGAAAAAAGAAAGATGACATTATACCTTATCCCTGATTCATTCATTTTAATAGGCTGGTATGTGACACTACTGTGGGTGAAATCATAATGAAATCGTTCTGTGCTAAGGTGATCAGCTTCCATGGGGTGCTTTCTTTATACTCTGTCCAATGGTATAAACTCCAGTGATTTATGCCTCCTGGAAGTTTTTCAGCAATATTAAAGGTAAAGCACTGATGAGACAGCCAGTGGAGAACATGTTTCCAGGTAGCCTGAAACCCAGCAGACAATGTAGCTGTTGCCAAATAAACACAGAAATCTACATTGTATGCCAGGTTCGTGCCACAGACCTGGATATTCAGCCCAGGAGTTTTCCACATGAACTGTTTCAAAAGAATTGCCTGCTGCATTCAAGATGTCAAAATTGTTACGTGTTCTCTACCACAAGGAAAAAAGGCAACCATAAGGAAAAAAGGCAACCTCAAGTCAGAAGTTTGGGGACTCAGTACAAATGAAATTACCTGAAAATATCATATCAAGTTGTCATTATTTAATCATCCTGTTATTTTGAAAACACCCTTTAAAAGTAAAGAGATGTGTACATAGATGAATGTATGGATGGTCAGGTAGGCAGGTATATGAGTGGCTGGATGGGTAGATGGTATCTAATGCAGACTGTAAGAATATCCAGATTCTACCGACTTCTGATATCAAAAGCAAATAAATATACTTCATTATTCAGACAGCCAGTTTCCTAAACCCAGCTAATAATGGAAGTCTTATACCTCAAAAGTCTGTGTGTATGTGTGTGTGTACATGTATAACTCAATATAAAGCCTTCATTATTAAAGACTGCCCAAATGATCTTGCTCACGGCACTGTAACAGAAGCCAAATGATGCCCTCAGAGACCCAGTAGCCAGATGTAGCTGCTGATTACAAAAGACAGGATCTACACTGGCTACTGAGCCATTGAGGGCATCTACAACTTGCAGCAACTGGACGATCTACAGCCATCTCAGGAGGGATGCTGTGGAAGGAAAGAAAAAACATGTCAATGCTGGAAACTAATGTGCAAACAATTTCAAGACTTCATTTCCATATTTTCTCTTGGTTCTGAATGGATATCTTGAAAATAACTCCACTTACGCAGTTTCAAACCATCTTTATATTCAATTATTTATTCAATAAGTCCTAATTGAGTGATTTTGAGTAAAGTATCAATGTCTTTGGGGCTGGAGATGCAGCAGCAAACGAAACAGTTGAATTTCTCTGAAACACACACTTTATTATTGAGGTGCTTTCTCTATATTCTGTCCAGGTAGCCTGAAACCCAGCAGACAATGTAGCTGTTGCCAAATAAACACAGAAATCTACATTGTATGCCAGGTTCATGCCACAGACCTGGATATTCAGCCCAGGAGTTGTTGATCATCTACCCATCCACCTAGTCATCAACATACCAACCTCACCATCCACACAATCCACAACTTTATGTGACCTTGGAGCATTTTTAATGTTTAGTGTTATTTTAAGATGAGTAATCTAGCCATGATAGACAGATGTAAATTGTATTTAAAATATGGCTTCTTGCTATAAATGGAAGATGACAGTTATTTCTACCAAATGTCTAAAACATCAAAGAAAACTGCAGAAATGTTATCTGCAAAATATGCAAGTAGCAGCTCACTGGTTTTCAGTTCCAAGCTGTCCTCCCATAATATAATGCAGTCATAAGTTACAGGACTGGTGCCCTCATCATTGATGAATTCATTCATTTATCCATCCAAAAATACGGACTCCCTTCTCTGTATTTTATACCAGGCACTAGGAATGCAAGAAAGTCCCATTCTTCATGGAACTGAGAATCTAAAATTTACCATGAAGGTAGGAAGAAACAGGAAAATACCCCCCAATACTTATGTATAATCAACAGTAAAGGGGAATATTGTTCTTTCTCTTAAAGGCCTTCGCTGAGGGCCTGACATTTGAGTAGCTGAAGGAGGAAGATGAGGAGAATCATACCCACACCTGGGGAGAAAAGAACAACCCCAGGAAAGAAAGAAGGCCCAGAAATCTGTTATTATTTTCTACTTTTAGGATTAGTCTTAAATAAAAGTGACTAGGCAACATTGCTCCGAGCACACACATCTAAAAATTTAACCTTCTTATGAATTGAATATGTCTCAGTGATCACTTCAAAAAGATCAGGGGTGTTTTAATCAATTAGAAGAAATCTGGCCACACAGCTGGACCTTAGAATAGCAATGAAATATCTACTGCCAAGAGAAGTGGCTTCCTTCTTTTTTGAATGTGTTAGCAGCAAGGAAAGATGACCAGCTTTCTGGGAGCTCTAAGTATATACATTATCTAGTAAATGATTTAATTATTTAATCACAGAGGCTTAATTTTAAGAGACAACCCATTGCCAAGTTATAATAATAGTGCCTCACTGGCATGGCCAGCTCTTCAGGGGAGGATAACGGTGGAATTTACAAGGTGGCATAAGTTTTTGTTTGATTGCTGGTTTTTTTAAAAAAAAAATAATTTAAAACAAATCTCATCTATAAAGTATATATGGGCATAACTTACAAACTAAAGCATACATACTGAAATGGGAAAAAGACCATTTTCACTTTCAATATACAATAAAGCATTTAAAGAATACACAAACCACCAAAAGCATTCATACTTCAACTTTTGTAAGTAAGGTATGGGTTACTTATAAAATGAGGTATGGGTTTAGTTTGGTTAGTTCCAAAGCCAAGATCCAAAGGATTGTCTTTTCTATATCTTGGTCCGTCGTCAAATTAGGAAAAATGGTATTTTTAATTCTCAAAGTCAGCCTTATCCAGCCTCCTAATTTGATTAAATGGGCTTTAAAAACAAAGTTAAAATGGGCTTTTTCCCCTTATTTCAAATATCTAGGTACCAAACATACTAGGAGAGACTGTAAATAAATTTTTTTAAGATTTTGTTCCTAGTGTCAACCATTAAACAATAGAATAGTATGTATTTTTAAAGTCTACTAAAAACAGAATATAGAATATATAACAACATGGAATATTAACCAATTATGCATTTTCAAACTTTATAAACAGGTCAAAGAAACAGGGTTAAAATAGAAATGTTGGGCTATTTAATTCTATTATCTAATAATTAAGAAGACAGCTTATTTCCAGTACAGGAAACAAAGCTTGAACCAAGGAACTCTCTGCCTGACTCCTATTCACAGTGCAAACCAACGAAATGAAAATGACAACAACCCCAAACTCCATCCATTCTGGCCAAAGACCATTTGCTTGAAGTGGGGAAAGAGTTTCAATGGAGAAAAACCTGATTAAAAGTTAAGCCTGCCACCTGCTGTCAGAAAGCCGACTCTGAAGTAGGATAAAGTGCATTACTTGAAGTTGTCCTATAATTTGAAGAGCTTACATTCCACAGTTAGAGCAGGGGTGACCTATGTGCCAGACTGAAAAGTGAAGAACCCCACTGATGATCAAAAGTCAAGCAGCCAGATAGAAAATGACATTCATATCAAAGATTCCCTAGAAATGAAAGAAATGCTGTTTCATGGGTCATTCAACTAAACAGAGTAGAATTCCCCAATCTTTTTAAAAAGGAATCACCCAGGCAGTTCCGTTTTGCCTTCACAAAGCATCCCTAACAATAGAAATCTTAGCTTCTGGAAAGAAATTCTGATCCCAATGGCTGTATGAGGAAGTAAAGGAAGAGGGATAAATGATTTCAGGGTACCACCAGAATGCTAATTTTCCTAAGTCAAAATTGTCAAAATGACTGCACAACATTGAAGCGATCTATTTTTTTTTTTTTGCTTTAATTTGAAAATTTCCAAATGCTTTCCAGTTCCTTGATTTTCTATAGTCCCATGAAGTTTGGTTTCACATGTCCTCCAACCCCCACTGATGACATTTCACATATTTGAGTGCATGTGCCAGTAACCTTCTGTTAACTAAAGAGGAACACAGTCAACTTCTATTTATGGATTTGGAAGAGCACAAGGCAGTCCACTGTTCTAAGAAAGTCAGAGTTTACTTTAAAGGAGAGCAAAAATTGCCTCACTAGGAAGGTTTCATGTTAAGTGCTCTTAACACACACACACACACACACACACACACACACGCGCGCGCGCGCGCGCACGCAAAAGGGACAGAAGGAAATTTCGAGAGGTATGTCTATGACCTTGATTGTCATGATGATATCACAAGAGTTTGCATAGTCCAAACTCAAATTGTACACATGAAATATATGCAGGTTCTTTGTTTATCAATTATACTTCAATAAAGCTGTTTTTTAAAAATGTTTCCCACATGATTAAGAACAAAAGGTCTAATTAATTCTCAGTGTAGACCAAGAAAGAAATGCACCATGTATGAACACTGTGCCACGGGGTGAAATTATGCTAGAGGAGAAATCAGCTTTTTAAATACAGGTGTCTAATTAAAGTACATTCCTATGAATTTGGATTCCTTCTGTGCTACATTGCAGCACTTGAGCCAGGGTATCACCATAACCAGGCACGTGGTTGCAACCCATCCAGCTCTCACATACCTGAGATCCTGTGACTACAGTGACCAACAACATTTATACCAGCTGATGGTCACTTGATCCTCACATCTCTCTATTTAGTAAATTGCTCTGCAAGTCAACTTCAAGACCAAGGTGAACATTTTTTGGGACGTTCCTGCTTGAGACACTTTATAAAAGACATTCTCTGCCAAATAATTCTAGTCTGAACAGGCCTGGAAAGGGACTAGGTTGGCACATGATCCTAAAACAAGCTGCTAAGGGCAAAACCACTCATAACCCATAAAGACAGACTCAGACTAGTTTTTTAAAAATAATATTTAGCAATTAGGAGCATGGCTTTAATCCTTCTCGATGAAAATCAATTTTTAAAAAATAGTCATGAGATGAAAACATGAGTCATTTTACTCATCAAAAACACTCAGAGAAAAAGGATAGTTTTAATCTAAATAATAGCCATTTTTGGACAGTTTCCATAAATTAATTGCTCTGATTCCATGTGCACATGTCTCTTCCATCCCTGGAAAAAAATCCCTAAAGTATTATCTTTATACAATGTCAGTAACGTGCAAAACAGTGAAGAAATACTGTCATTAAAAAAGGAAGTAAATTAATTTGCATTCCATCAATAAGTAAAAATAATAAGTAACTTTTCTGAACCTGTAAATAATAGAAAAAGCCAGTTAATTCCCAAGAACTCATGAGACTTTCATTTACTTACTGTGGTCATTCTGCATTTGTACCCACTTTTAAGCCTTGAGCTATTTTCTGGAGACATCAACACGTGCCTACTACTGTAGGCTTCATTTACAATCAAATCTCCAACAAAGCTGTTTCTGCCATTGTTCAGACTTGTTTTGTCATCTAAGTATCTTCATAGTACAGAATTCTTTGTTTTGGTCTTCTGTGACTCTTTCCAGCAAGTTCCACTTGGCTCAGATGGGATGAAGGAGGAACAAATATTTAGTCTCTACACAATGCCTGCTGAGTTCCTCCTCAAGCTGCTGGGCTTGGTTCAAAAAGTCTCTTGTGAGATGATAGGGGGCTTTCCTGGACCCCTCTGCAAAGTTAGCTACATGCTACTCAGGGCCGACTCCCAGATGAGTCAGTCTATACTCATCCAGAAACACAAGCCACACTGCTCTCCAATTATTTGTTTACGAATATACCTCCCCATGAGAACATGGTCTCTTTGAGGGTAAAAATCGAGTCCCATTCTTCCGAGATTTCCTGTGTACCAGGAGAGCACCCTAGCACATAGTAATCTTTTAGTAAATATTTGTCCACTAATCTGAGTCAATAGACTATAAAATGCCTGGCACCTGTACTAATACACCTCACAAAATAGTGGGAGAATATCTCCATTTCAGTAAAACGCTTGTATTTATTGAGCCCTTAAGTATTTCTTGGTTTTCATCTTAGCTTTATGGAACCTTACAATAGACTTGTAGCACCCAGTCATCTTGGGGGCTCAGGAAAGCTATCTTAAGCTCCTTCAAGCCATTTGCTGAGGAAACACGGTCTATTCCAGTGAGACAACTGGACACATGATTGGGGAAAAAGGAGACATCCACATATGAAATTTCTTTGGTTTGTGATGGTTACTGTAGTAGACTCACATGAGGCCTCTTCCAAAAACCACAGAAGTCTACCAGAAGTTGAACCACACTGGGTATCCATTATCATGAGTTCTATCATAGCATATAAAGTTTTTAAGCTAGGTTGCTTTATACAAATGACTCACAACACAAAGGAAGAGAAGACACATTAACAGAAGAAGTGTGAAGATATTTAAGAGCCAATACAAAAGGTTTGGACATAATCAGGGATAAGTGTATATATAGCATACCCATATGATGACCTTCTGGATATGGCACACATATAACATTCAACAAAGAAGAACAGTAGGAAAACATGAATTCTACTTGTATGATGAGAAAATGGGAAAGTTATTGAGATTTTTAAAGAACGACTGGTTTGAAATGTGTTAAATGAGGTAAACTGGAGGGTCTTTGACAGCGTGTCACCAGTAATGTAGGCTAAAGTATAAGCATTTAGAGAAATACTATAGATTCAATTCAATTCAAACTCGGAAATAAGACTCCTAAAAACAACAAAGAAGAAAACACCTGAAGATCGAGTGCTTGCAAATGGAGATGGTGTAAGATGACATGGTCTGATGACATCATCTGAAATATGAAGAGTGATACTGTAGACAAAGAACAAGGAGAGAGATTTAAGTCAATGCAGCCAAAGTA
Organism: Marmota marmota marmota; assembly: GCF_001458135.2. Taxonomy (NCBI): domain Eukaryota; kingdom Metazoa; phylum Chordata; class Mammalia; order Rodentia; family Sciuridae; genus Marmota; species Marmota marmota. The sequence goes on from NW_026000249.1 coordinate 32,889,349, forward strand.
GGAAGGGGCATGAGAGAAGCTCAACATGGGGCCAGAACACCAAGTCACCCATCAATAAGGTAACAGCTTCATGAGAGCACACTAGTACTTACATAGAAGACTAAGTTCATTAGATGGAGAAAACCAAAAGGTTGAGAAAGGAAAGATACAGGCGGTTGTAAACTCTTGGAAGTAGCTTTTTTTCCCAAAGGTTAGAAAAGGTGAGGATTTGAAGTCCACAGAGAAAGGGAAGATTATTCTTAGGCCTGGGCAAAGGCAAGAGATGAAGGAAGGAAGGAAGTCTTTCTTCCTGTGCAGGGAGTGGGGAGCAGCAGTAGCCAACTTTATCACTAGGTTGAAAGGGGAAATAATAGAAACAAAACTGCTGTTTATATTGATGGTAAGTAACAGAGGAAATCTGGTTCCTCTTTCTATGAGTGGAGAAAGAATTTAGGAGAGATAATGCTTTAGAAGGACTGACTCAAG
>NW_026000249.1:32889838-32904746 GCF_001458135.2 Marmota marmota marmota
TGCGTTAGAAGGAAGGAGAGGAGAGGAGGAGGGTGGTGGGGAGGGGGGAAGGAAGGAGGCAGGGAGGGAGGGAGAGAGAGAGAGAGAGAATGAATGAGAATGTGTGTGTAGAGGGAACTTGAGGAGTATAAATGGCAATGTCAAAAAGGAACAAACTGACTGGGACTTAGCTCAGTGGTATATAGAGTGCTTGACTAGCATGTGCAAGACCCTGGATTCCAGCCCCAACACCACCCCACACACTCCTAAAGTAAAAGGAATATAAAAACCCTCCCATGGAGAGAAAATAGTAGGGTGAAAGGAGCTCAAAACTGAAGAATTACCTTCAACTTGTAATTCCTAAATATAATTAGCAATGCCAAGTTTACCTAGGTCTGTAATTGCCTGATTTCCTCCCTAACTCCATGCGTTCCCCATGGTCTTTCTCCTGTTTCCCATTGCTAGCCGGTAGATAAGGGCACCAAGCCTACTCAAATTAATCACAGAAATGACTACTCATTTTGATGTTATCTCTCCTATGAGTCTTATTCTAATTATTAAATTCTCTGAGGAACAAACTGGAAAAAAACAATTCCTGAGATGATCATTCTTTTCATGCTTAAAGGTAAAATTCACCCTACTACTGGGATCAACAGTAAATGTAAACCCTTCACTGATGGGAAAGAACTGCTTTGTACATTACCACTTTTCTTCCACAGCTGCCCCAGCGCAATCCAAGATGGACCACAGAATTAGGGATGGAATAAATGGAGATGCTTAAAAGGGTGGAATTAGAGGCTTTGGTCAAAACAAAAGAAAAACATAGGGTTTCCTTTCACTGAGTTCCATGTTCAGACAAATCCTTAAATTCTTTGTGCTTCCATATTATTATATCCCCTAATTTTAAAAGGTTAAAATACACCTGGGTGAGTTTTTAAGACATGAATAAAAAAGTTTAGAAACTCAAAAATCCCACGACCAAGTCAAGAAAACAAGCAATGTTCTGTTTTGTACATGCCAGTGGGGACAGACAGAACGCTTTTAGGAAAATTGTCATTTTACCAGTACATCAAATAACAAGTTGCAAAACAGCCATTTCCCAAAGTTTATTCTTTGGAGCATTCAACCAGGAGAACCAGTTCTTTGAATCTATTAAATCTGAGAAATACACATGTACCATATGCTTTTCTTAAAAATTTGCTACAAATACAAATGGTTCTGAGAAATTCTTCAGGAAAGAAACCTAGCTGATGTGTCTCCGGTTCCACTCAAGCTTTTCCTGAACTTACCTTCAACCACAGACCTTTTTCTGCCTCCTAAAAATGTGTTTTGTAAAATGCCATCCTAAAGATTAAAAAGGCTGTAACTGGTCCCCGTGCAGTTTATTGCATACACTGGAAAGAGGTTTGAGTGGTAAAGCATTCTGTGGTAGGAAGCTGGTGGTTGTTATTCATTTACAGATGGGGAAACTGAGGATTGAAGGGGACCACTGACTCGAATACTTTATAAAAGGACCACAGAGAGTGATCCATGAAATGAGGTTTATGCAAGTATTTCATAATTAATAATTCTGTATTGTATGCCTAAAATTTGCCAAGAGTAGATCTTAAACCAACAACTACAAGAGGTGATATGTGTGTGTTCATGAACCTGACAGTAATCATTTCAACCACACACGGGGACATCACATTGTATGCTATATCAATTGTGTATCAGTGAGGCTCAAAATATAATAAAATTTCATGCACTCTTCAAATACAAGATCGTAATTTTTCTAACAATGGTAGACTCTGAAGGTGGGCATTTTTGTGTCTTCTTTTTGCAATCTGAGGCCACCTTCATGTGTCACAAGATGCACACTATAACAGTGTAATATGAAGTGCAAATGTTTATAAATCAGGTAGGTGGCTGACCCTACCAAGCTAAAAAAGAAATTCGCTGAACCACTTATACAAATGTCTTAAGGAGCAGCAAAAGATACTGTTTCTTATCTGTACTAAGAAAAAGCTATGTATTTCTATACCTAAACCATTAAAATTGTATCAAGATTTCTCCCCAAGAGATACTGGTTTTTATTTTGCAGGAAACGGACATTTAAACCTTCCATCTCCTATAACAATGATTTCTTAGGATCTTTAGTTTCTTTAATTGAGGGTAACTGACATACAATAAACTGCACATATTTTTCAGGGGAGGGAGTACTTAGAGATTGAACCCAGGGATGCATTTAACCTAAAGGAGCTAAACCACTGAGCCACACCACCAGGCAACCACTGATCTGTTATCGTATATTTCTATGCTTTTTTGAAATTTTATATAAATGGAATGGTACAGCATATATTCTCATAGGTGAGGTCATCATGTTACTGAAAGTAGCAATAGTTCATACCTTTTCATTATTAAGAAGTATCCGTCATGTGGATACACTACAATTTGTTTATCCATTTACCTGTCAATGGACTTCAGAACTGTTTCCAGATCTTAGTCACACCTAATTAAACTGCAATGAACATTCTTGTACGAGCTTTATTTCCTATGAGTGGAAGAGCTGAATCATATGGTAAGTGTATATTTAACTTTTGGAGAAACAGCCAAATTGTCTTCCAAAATGTGCCATTTTACATCTCTACCTCAGTGTTTGAGAATTCTAAATCTTGCACATCCTCGCCCACGCTTGATATGGTCAGTCTTTTTAATTGAGGCCATATGAATAAGTGTGCAGAAATCTCATTGCTTTGATTTACATTTCCTTAATGACTAATAAGGTCAAACACCTTTTCGTGAGCTTATTTGTCATTTGGGTATCTTCGGTAATTCATCTGTTCAGATCATTTGCCTGGCTTTTAGTTTTGTCATTTTTTTCTTACTATTGAAAATGCCATCAGTCTTGATAAGTAGTGTAAGACTGATAAGTACAAACTCAATATTTTACATAATTCATGGTACCCAAGAAGACAAAAAACTAAGAACTGGATGCAGTGGCACACACTGTAGTCCTGGCGATGCAAGAGGCTTAGGTAGGAGGATCACAAGCTCCAGGCCAGACTGAGCAACTTAGCAAAGCCTGTCTCAAAATATAAATTAAAATCAGGGCTTGGGGTATGGCTCAGTGGTAGAGCACCCCTACATTCAATCCCCAGAACTGAAAGAATAAGAAACCTACCAAATTCACATACTATTTTCTAAATACTATGCTGAACTACACATTCTCTAAATATTATTACCAACTTGAAATTATTTTAAAGCTTGAAAAGGATTTACTTATATTAGTATTGCTGATTCATAACTTAATTAGTGAACAAAATAATTTTGTCAATGTACTTGAACCGTAGTATTTACTCCTCAATGTTAGCTAAATCACCATAGTTTCTGTCCCTAAGCCACATTTCAAACATCATACTAACCATACTCTAATGCCATGGATTATTTTATGAATAATTTCTTATGTCAAACTAGGGCCCACATTTAAGCCAGATGCAGTGGTGTACACCTGTAATCACAAAGTCTCAGGAGGCTGAGGCAGGAGGATCCCAAGTTCAAAGCCAGCCTCAGCAACTTAGAGAGGCCCTAAGCAACTCAGTGATTGAGCACCTCTTAAATTCAATCCCTAGTTTTAAAAAAACAGCATCCACTTTTTGAAATTTAGGTGGATAATTAGGAAACTCATTATTTTCTACAATTAATACACACCAATAATACAAGACAAACTTTTAAAAAACTCTCATTGTTTGTGTAAGCAGTAGCAGATAAAATGTGATTTGCAAACCTGAGGACCAATTCCCCTATAAGACCTATAGCAAAGACAGCTGCAGGCTTTGCTTTGAGGAAAAGCAGGCCTGGTTCTGTTGGATGGAGCCATCTGTTATATAGAGCCATTGGTTCGAAGCTCAATTGTTACAGTTGATGTGGGTTTCCTTTTAGATGCCTGGAAAATGACTCTGCTGACCACATCCACATTCTGAAATACTTTTTGAGAACTTGTAACTGAACTGCAGGAACTGACTCATTTTGCTGTGCCCAGCCACCACATAATTGTTTCAAAAGAGATTCAAGTCAAATGAAGAAATATCAAGGGCTGAGAACACAGACAGCGAGTTGTCAAATATATGGGGGAGTAAAGGGGGAAATCCTGGGGCACAGGGGGAAAAATGGCTCAAGACCTAGGAGACCAAGACTGTGGTTGGCCTTAGAGGAAGAACCTAGCAGAGTATGCTACTTCAAGGACAAAGCACATGTTGCCCACAGGCCCTAAGGACAAGTCAGAAGTTGGTGGAAAGGAAAACTTAATGTCTGTCTTTATATATCACACCTAAAAGTAGATTTGAGACAAGAGAGATGTACACAGAAGGGTTTGCAGAAGATAGTGTCTTCAGAGTCCATTCCTGAACTCCAAGCATGCTATTTGTCTTGCAAGACATAAGCAGGAATGGACAATGTCCTGGACTCCTGAGATTAGGACCAGAAATTAGCCCTGGATTCCCTGGGGATCCCCTACACTCTCTCCTGTCCAATTTCTCCCATCTTTCTCTCTCTACTCCCAATGTGGCCCGACCAAGGAGCTTAATTTCCTCATAATGTCCCCACTCTCTTGTACTCTCTCAATACACAATTCATGCCTTGCTGGGAGGATGTAAAAAAACTAACTAGACCTTCCTACACATCACATTCTCTGTTCCTGAAGCCCTCCAAGCCATCATTTCTCCTTCCCACAAGTGAAACTGATTCAGTCAGTCAGTTTCAGCCAGAGGCGGTGAGGAAATCCGGTCCAGTTGAACTAGACTATAAATGACAAAACCAATAACTCTTTTTCTGCAGGTGGGTGCCTTGCTTAAAAAGAATATGAAGGTTAACTAAATGGAACAATAAGGAGTAAAAAACATCAGGACAGATGGTATGATACATAAGTAGGTCTAAAGGCTCATGGGGTATTGGTAAGGAAGACCTGGACAACACAAATAGCTATAGAGCCCCATATGTGGTCAGGCCTGGTCATGGCCCCAGTTGTTTATAGAATGGGGTGTGTGTGTGCGTGTGCGTGTGTGTGTGTGTGCGCGCGCGCGCGCGCCTATTCTTCCAAGACATGTCTCTTAACATTCAAAATCCAAGATGACAGAAACCACATGTAAAGTAGCAGTTTTAGTATCAGATTGTGAAAATAAGGTAGTGGCAAGGGGCTGTGATCACTTTATGGCAATCAACTCTACCTTCAAGAAACTGCAAATAGGTTTTTAACATAGCTTTTAAAGGAACAATATACTTATAATCCCATGCTTCCCAACTGGCCAAGTGTTTTTACTGTTCCACAGTCCCTTTCTGCCTTCAAAGATAAAAATCCAAGCAGTTTAACATTCTAAACAGTTTATGAGCAAGTGAAAAACCAGCAAAGGCATGCATGCCCCACGGAAAACAAATTTTTGGCAAATAAAAATATAACCAAAATACTCCATCACTAGATACTTCAGGTACCTCATATCCGAGTACATGTGGTAGAAACAATTACCCACTTTGAGCTCCTTGCCTAGATTTGTGCTTCAAATAGCTCAACTTTACCTTTATTCACCAAGCTTTTTTTTAATAATTTCAACTACAAAAGTGGCATTTTACCAACAGAAAACCCAACCCAACTCACATCAACTTTGGTTATGAGGTACAGGGGATCCAACTCTCTGGAAACCCCAAACAAATCACCTGCATCCTTGGAATACCATACTCCCTTCATTCTAGTTCTCATTTCCTACCTTCCAGCAGTTTCTCACTATGGCCAACAGGGTCCTACAGGTAGGTGTTGAAAGAGTTATGGGAAAGTATGGATGAACGAATGAATGAATAAATAAGTGAAAGAATGAATGCAGGCAGGATTGGTATATGCTCCTATGGGTGGGCAAGCTTACCTCAGCTCAGGGATTTTTTTTCAAGAGATTTCCAAGCATTTTGAACCCATGGGCTGCTCTTACGTTCCAAGTCAAATTCTCAAACTATACTTAAGATTAGTCGGAAACTGTTGATGTGAAACTCTTCCCCATATAATGAAAATTAACTCTTTACTCAACCACAAGGTTTTATGGGCACAGACACCTTCTTATAAGTCATGGCCTTGTAGAAAGCACCCAGAACTAGATGACAATAAGGAAGAAAAATATCAGTAAATACATATTCTTACTCAGTTTACTTGTTCTATGAATTAAATCTATACCAGATAGAAGAATGAATCTTTAGAAAGGCTAAAAAGTGCATCACTAAGGCCCAAATGCTCACATATTCCTCCCTTCCACCCCCACTTTCAAGTGAAAACATTAGAGGAAAAAATAGGGGAAGTTACATGAGTAAATTTGTTAGTGCATGAGATCAACTGAAAACAAGGAATTCCCCTCCTAGACTCCAGTGACCTAATTAAAACTCATAAAGCACAAATGACTAAGACTGTTCCCATTGATTTGTAAAATAAGGGGCAGAAAAAGTCAATTTTGTATTTCGATATTCAGAGAGCCATGACTGAAAGATGTGACACTTTACAAGACTAGAAATCAGAAGGCCACTCCTGAGACTTTCGGGTTCAGTCGATTTTTTACTCTACTTTTATGTACTTACTATTTCAACTCTCAATAGCCTGTTTGTATTTAGATTCTGTTTCTATAACAGATAAGTGACCCCAACGAAGTTCCTTTACTTTTCCGTTCCTCGGTGTCCTTGTCTATAAAATGGGTAAGATAATTGTTCAGTAGGTTGCCCTGAAGACTAAATGGGTCAATGCAGGTGGAGTATAATCAATAGTGTCTACCCTAGATCACAGAAGGTATGTGACAAATGGCAGCTATCATCTTTATCTCTATTATGCTCAATCTGATATGAAAAGGGTTGTGATTTAGCATGGATCCATAGGCCTTGGGACTAAATTGAAAGGATTTGGGGAAGGAACACCAGTGTGCTGAACACCAGGTTCCTCAACATATTTTACATGTGTGGCCTTACACAACCACACCATGCACTAGTTCTGAAGCTCCATATTCTAGGGCTTAGGAAAACAAATGGACTTATTTACTCATCAGCTAGCAAGGGGCAAAGTGAACTTCAGGCACAAGTCTGCTTCTGTGCAAAGACTGCGCCTCTTATGGAATAAACACTTCCATGGATTCTGTGAACAGGTACCTTTGATGGGGACTATGAGAACCAATGTCACATGCTTGATACTCATTGGCAAATGTCTAGAGAAAATGTCTAGAGGTTTGGGGAATTTTTTCCCCCTAGGCAATCAGAACTGTGAGAGCTCCCTGTAAAAGTTTTCCTAGGCCTTCAAAAATTCACTCCATTTCTCAATGTTAAGAACTCTAGTATACATGTGATAATTGAGAAAAGTCATTTAAAAAAATCTCTTCTACATTTCCTATTTCTGCAAATAACACAAATACTAATACCTATTTAGGAAATGTAGGAGGATTCTGATAAGAGCACCAGCAATAGCCTTTCCACAACAGGCACACCTCAGAGAAATTAATTAAACTCTTCCTTGGCAGAATGGGGAGAGGCCTAAAACCTTAGCTTGCTCTTCATAATCAGTGACTCCACCCTCTACCTTAAAATAACTAGTTTCATTGCTTATTTTAAAGAGCAAGCTTTCACTTAATTAGATTGACCATTTAAAAGAGTTTATTTTGCTATTTACTACAGCTAAGAAAAACAGTGATTCAATTGTTGTACTGACTTATAAAAGCATATTAAATTCAACTTTTATATGTATCTAAACTGCTCCTTTAAAAAAGGATCTAAAGAAAGCAAATTAACTATAATGATGTATTTGTATAACCACATTGTTTACAGTTAATAATGTGTGTGTGTGTTTTACTTTATGTTTTAGATTATCCTAAATACTTTGGAATGTATAAATTAGAATAAATATAGCATTGAAAGATAATAGGTTACAGTTGAGAATTTTAAAAACTTGAGCCAAGAAATGTCCAAAATTAAATCACATTCTTTAATATTTTGAACGATTGTTTTACACTGATCTTTCTTTTTCAAAGAAAAAGGGAAGTATTTTGCTAGTTCTCCACTTCTATCTAAAATGAAGGTCATTCATAAAATTATCTTAAGTTTTTGTCTTGCTTGTTCTTTTAATAATTTAAAATCTTCCTGATGCAAATAACACAAATACTAATGAATTCATTTCTGACTTTTAAAATATGAAATAATTATATCCAAATTTGATTCTGTCTCCCTTCCTGAATATAGATATCCATTCTCCTAATTCTGACTAGAAAAAAAATAAGTTTTCAAAGCTATGAATATAAAATAACAGCAAGGATAATCCAGTGGGCAGAAAATTTTTCATTATGTATACCTGTCTGAAATTCACAGGAGGGAATGAGTTTGAAGATAGAGATCAAAGAAGTACATCTAGGACCTTTGAATTTGTTCAAAGATAAAAATACTACTGGTATTTGACTAAAATGTCAAACAAGTAAAATATACAATGTCAGAAAGACACAAGAGGTAAGAAGAAATATTAAGCAGGAAGATGAATAGGGAATTAGAGGGTAAATCTAAGAGGTATATATCAATTTGGAGTTTATTTTTTAACATGTGGGGACTACAGAGACACTTTACTTTTTTGAAAAGTAATGTTAAAAGTATCCTTTTGTGGATTCAGAGAGTCGTGAAGCTAAATTTTCATGGGCTGCCCAATTTCCTCCAAGGGCCCTTACTATCTCCCAGTTCAAGTCCCTTGCTGAAGAATGATCCCCTTCCAAGGCAACCAATGCCCTCACCAGAGCCAAGACCTCCTGCTGGAGAAAGGGCTCAGACATTGTCTACAAAAAGACATTTTCAACTATGCAAGAAAATTCCATGGGGGTTAACGGAAGAATTATTTCCTGTGTCTTACTTTTAAAAGCCAGTCAGGTTGATTTCACTGAAGGAGTTCGGATCCCTAGAACTCCCACACCTCCACCCAGGAAGACCTGTTCTAAGCATTCCACACAGGACTCTGGTAATGACCACAGAGGTGATACCATCATTCTGATAACACCATGCACAGTGTGACCAGGAATAAAGGAACCAGCTGAGAAACACCCCTCTGACTCTGTCAAGGGATCCAGTGCCAGGACTTCAGGCCTCTCTCAAATCTGAAACGGAATCATTAAGAGCAGAATGCAGCCAGACTGCTTGCTTCCACCAAACCTTGGCTCCATTACTTCCTGCCTGTGTTACTTTGGGTAATTTGCTTCCCCTCTCTGTTTATTGGTTTCTCCAAGTAAAATTGGACTACCAATCATGTTAAGGATATTTTTTTGTTTTGTTTTGTTTCAATTTAATACACTAAGAGCATTTTACAGCAAAATACATCTACTGAGTATCTACTATGTGCTAGGCACTGTTCCAGACACCAGTGATATTATATTATTAAAAGATAAATTTAGAACAGTGCCCAACAGATAATATTGAACCCAACGTACATTAGTTGTTGGAGGGCCACAAAACTATCTGTCACTCAAGATTGATTATTATATAAGGGTAGAAGGTAAATATTCTCTATATGTGTAACTCCAGGGGGATCTGATATAGTATTCCATATTCAAACACATTAATATTTCTATGAGAAAACACAAGAAGACTCATATTTACTAGACTAAAAAAAAGACTACAACTAGCCCTGGTAAGTTTAGGTTTGCTGTCCTTTTTTAAAATTTTCAAAACTTTTTGGATTTCAGAAGAAATGGTGGGCACATATTATTAAAGGGGCAAAACCCACTGAGATCTTTTTCTTACTAACTTCTGGTGGTGCAGGTGACAAAATAAACTGCCAAAATCTTTAGAGGCAGAAAATAGGAAGTCCTTCAGACATGAAAATCCACCACTGCATAATTAATCTATGCCACATATTGGTCTAAACAAGCCCTCCCCTCAAATACAGTATTCTACAGATCGTCAGTCAACCAACTCAAAAAGGGCTTCTTCCCACAAGTAATTTTTGATTAGGATAAAATAAATTTTTAGTAGTACAACCTTGTCTTTCCCACAAGAAAACAAAAGCTATTGAATGACAAATGAACAACTGGTTTAAAAACATGTGTCTTGCAAGAACACAGTGCCCCCTTGTAGTCATCCTAGGGGAGGTGAATAAATGTTATGCCAAAGTGGCAAACCATCCTGCTGCTACCAAAGGAATTTTCTCCACATTGCATTTTAAGGAAGTATTTGCAGCTCTTGAAGAGCTATACAATAAATGGTTCAAGATGTTCTCACTGCTGGTCAGTACTGAATAAAAGATTTGCACAAACCCATGGAAGTTGCCTTCTCCTGCCTCTTTATTGCCCCCATATGTTGTTATTTATCTTCCTCAACTTCTCTGACCCCTTCCCATTGATTTTTATACCGAGGTATTGCTTTGTTCCAGACCTATGTTTACCACTCCCATGGTGATCCTGTACACAAAGACAAGTCGGGAAGACATGAAACGAATGGAGATGCTTATGTTGCTTCATGGTTTTTCCCCTTCTCATTATCCTCCTACTCAATGAGACTGTAGTGGGAGGTCTCAATGACATTTCCAAACCGAGAACTTAAAGCTACATTTCAACACCCAACTACTCAGTTGTCATAGGAACAACACTGTGAGGCTTATCTGGGTTCCAACAAACAGGCACTTGTTTCGCTGGTGATTACAAAGTTCCCCCTTTAAATTAAAAAAAAAAAAAAAAAGTCTAGAGATAGAGATACACACACACAACCCCCTCAAAGAAGAATTTATTTGGGCAGAACTATATATCACCCCAGCTTATGAAAAAATTAAAAAGCCCAAAAGGAAAAGCATTTTTATTCCTGAATACGCAAGACTCAAAGACTATTTGAGAGAAATTATTTTGAAGTTGGTCCCGATTCCCTTTACTTTGTTGTTTTACATGCCCACAAAGACATATGCAGGTCATTAATGTCTCCTGGGGGAGAATTGAGGGCAATGCTATGTCATTCATTTTAGATATACTTTTAAAAAATAAAAAGAAAAATGAGAACAGAGATTGGCAAATAAAATTAAAAACATGAAGTTCTCAAATAATTCTTTTGATATTTACTTTCTATCCTTTACTGTCCAATGAACTTCCATCACACTTTTATATACAAAACTCAAGACAATGGCTTCTAAATGGATAAGGAAAACCTACAATATTTATAGAGGCTTTTTTTTCATCAAACAGGACAATATTTAGCCAGATTATTAAACTGGCATGTATTTACATGAAATACAAAATTGAAAACAATTTTGAGACACTGAACACACAGTAGCAATAGAATATAAATTATCTGGGAAAACTTTTATGCTTTGCCACCATTTTTCTGTCTCAAAGACTCCAAAACCTATAAATTCATGTGATTTAGGGAAACTGGGGCCACACCTTAATTCAGTCAAATGACTTGTGATATGCACAAGTTTGCATCACCAATTCCCTGATTTATTGGGGGAACTTCCCTTCACAGTCATGGTTATCTTGTCTTTTTATTTATTTTGTTGAAAACAAATATATAAATAGAAGTCTTGAGAGCTATTAGTGTGAGAAAAATGATCTTTAAAATCCTCAAAGTATATAAAAGGGAAAAAAGGGCAGTGAATAGATTCATCTTCCTCTCTTGCACCTTCATGTCACTTCACTGATGACAAAAACTGCTATCCTGTTTATATATTTTTCCCTTTCAATTTAAGAAGTAACAGAATGGAAACCAAAAGTCAGAAAGGTTGTATCAACTTTGAGTTTGGCATAAGGTGCTTAAAAATAAATAAATACTTTACATCCTAGATAATCCAAAACATATAACTCTGTAATTTTAATTATATGTATTCACATTCACAAACGGAGACTACCATAATTGTATATGTAATTGCTAGCAGTTTAAAGATAAAATATTTTTTCCATCTGATTCTATGTTAAGTAGATATCACATGATTACATCTAGTGACCAATAAGAAACTGGTAAAATGAGGTGGCACCCACCATTCTAATGTTCTTATTCACTTTTTGGTACAATCATTCTTAAGAAGCCAAATCAGGCAATCAGACATTCATGCCTAATAAAAAAAATCGTTGTTTTCTTATAGTTCATGAATAAGAACCTATAATATAAACACAGATATTCAAAGCTTTATTATATTTTCCTGGAAACCTAAAAACATAGGAGCAGCTCATATGCAACATTCGACCATACAGAAAAATAACCATCCTCTGCTGTACTAATGTAAGCAAATAGAACAATCTTAAAACCTATGACACGAATGCAAAAAAAAAAAAAAAAAAAAAAAAACCCACAGGGCCAACACTGTTACCATCATAACCTGCCCTTCACAATCAGGAGATGTTTCTGATACACCACTTCAACTTTGAATTTGTAAAATTCTAATGAAATAAATATTTGATACCCCAGAATGGGAAAGGAGGGCTATTCTGAAGGCATTCCTTCAAATTCTATATGTACTATTCAAACTAAATGGAAGTCTATATCCATGGCAATTAATGCCACAACTCAAACAGCCCATTTTGACTTTATGCTCCCCCTGCCACAAAAGGGGGTGGGGGCGGTTAGCAAAATCTAGTTTTATTATATATGTCTGTTCAAACTAGGAACACTCAGCTTGTTTTTGTTAATTGCCTGGCCTTTTCTAAGCCTTTATGCTATATTGCTGGGCTGCTGCTTTTAAAACTCCTCATTCTGTTTATGTGTGCTCTGCTGTACATAGTTGTTAGGGGTCTGTGAACAATTTTGCAATTCCCACACACACCATATGAGATCTATTAGGGAGCAATGCCACTTTTCACTTACCAATTCTGGATAAAGCAGTCTTTCCTGGTGACAGAATGCTCCAGCTTCCGTTTGCGAAAACTCCCTCTTCGCATCTTGATAAATCTGATAATAAAATGTCTTTGTTCCTGATCACAGGAGGCACTTTTCCCTTTTCCTACAAAAGTTTTCTACGTTTCATTCCTGTGACAAAACAAATCAGAACAAGGGGGGGGGGAGGGGAACAGGGAGTAAGTCTACACAAGTTCCTGGCAAAGATTTTCAGCTGCATTTTTCTGAGTTTAATCAGTAAGCTATATTAAAGTGACAGTTACCAGTTCAGGAAGCCAGTTTGATCAAGTCAGCCACAACCAGTTTTGAGTGTCTTCCACTGGTGTGTGGACCCCAAGGAAGCAGTCACTTGGTCATCTATCACATGTGGCTGAATCACTGGACAGACCCCACCCCCCCCTCCACCCCTGTTGAGCAGCATCCCAAGCCCGGAGAGCAGCCGGTAGACAGACCCGGGACCTCTTATAGGGACCCGCCAATTAGCTGCTGACCAATAGCAGCCAGCACCTAGTACCTAAGTCACATGACAGGGCAGTCCCTTTGACTGCAGGATTTCTGAATTACTGGGGTTACACAAAGGACACTCATTCAGGAAAAGAAAAAAAAGGCATAAGCCGAAACAGAAAACGCCCTGGCTGCGACAACTCCAGCTTTAAAAGAAGGAACACCCTAGGCTCATACAGAGAAAGAGCCACAACAAGCCAGGATGGAAATCAGAAGAAGACTGTCTGGCACATATTAAAAAATAAGCCCAAAGCAGAGGCTGAGTTTACAAATCCACTTCAGCTATAAACCTACTCTTCATTCCCCTTCCTCTCTAGTCTCTCTTGACAATTTTTACATTCTAAACTTCTTCATTTTAAAAAGCTCCAGCGAGCCTCCAAAGTCAATGTAGGAAAATGTGTGAGCCTCTCTTCTCATTCCCTCAAAAGACACCTAAAGGAGACTGAAATTTGCCACAAAAAGGTTCCCAAATGAAAGACATTTATTTTAAAATAGTTGGAATGAATTAAGCAAAAATTAAACATTGCCCGGACAAACTACCAAACCATTCATACAAACATATCACTCTCTCCTATAATCCTTTTGGACTGTCCACATCTAGAATATTCTTGTTAAATGCATAAGCCCACTTCATGAACTAGCTTCCAGTTTACTTTTATTTTAATACCCCAAATTTATCTCCTCAATACTTCTTACATCCTAGGAAGAAATTCAACCGTAACCACCCCTAAAATTCCTCCAACCTCCAAAAGTGGTACTTACAAATGTTCCTTGTTTGGATCTGTCGCTTTCTTGTCCACCACCAACCCCCGACCCCACCCCACATCTAAAGTCAAAACATGGGCTCAGCTCCTTCCTTCAAACCTAGAGGCCCTATTTTATCATGCAAGACTGCAACAGTTCCTTCTCTGAGGCAAGCCCGGAACACTGTGCTGCTTGCCATTCCCAATTTATGGAAGGAAGCGTATGTCAAACAAACCAGGTGATGACTCAGACTGCCTCCCCCGGCCACGTTCTCCCTAGAATGGGAGGGTAGTATAAGTGCAGCCCATTTGGATGTGACTCAGTTTTATTAAGACTGGTGGTTGTAGTTGATCTGACAAGCTCACATTTTTCTTTTATAACTTGTACATTTAAGGATCAGAATGCACGTTTCTAATTGGTTTCAAAGAACGGGATCATGTAAACAGGAAAGTTGGAAGATTATTTTTTAAGATTCAGCAAGGCTCTGGTCCCATTCACTAGTATGTAACATTTCAAAACTGTGCACCAGAAATTTTACAATTGGGACAACTAAACATTTGATTTTAAGCAACAATGATAAACAGGTTTAATACGGTTTTAACTTTCTCTGCCATCTTTACTGGGGGACTCAGACTCAGTTCTGAGGAGCCAAATTAAAGTCTTAAGTCTGGGGCCCACGAGGCAGGTTCTTCAGGAAGTGGTCAGGAACATGAGAGCCATGTTGTAGCTTTCACTTTTGCATTTACTGCAATTCACACTTAACCTGACCTACACATATTCTCTCTCTCTCTCTCTCTCTCTCTCTCTCACACACACACACACACACACACACACACACACACACACA
>NW_026000249.1:32906028-32924071 GCF_001458135.2 Marmota marmota marmota
AGCCAAGAGCTGAATCACAGCCATGTGAGTAATCTTAAGCTTTTTTTTTTCTTCCTAAGGGTATGAATCAAATTAAGCTTGTTTTGCTGTGGGTAAAGGAAAGGGAATATAATAATAGCGTGAATCAGAGCAATTATCAAATATTCGGCACTCACTAAAAATTAATTACAACCACTGATTTCTCTCGCCAAGTCTGCCAAAAGATGCCAGAGAGCTTTTGTTAATCACTATAATCCTTGACAAAAATTCTTAAGGGTTCGAAATCGATTATCACCCTCTTCCCTTTAAAAATTTTCTTTTACATGTGAATTTCAGAAACAGGAATTATTTTGGAGCTTCTGTGAGATAATCTTTGGCCCTTGGAGATAAGTGTGAAAACAACTAGGATAATTCGGGGTAGGGACTAGGTTATGCACTATCTAGCCACAAGCACTGCTAGCTACATACTGAATTTATGAAGACAATTGCTCAGAAAATGACTTTAACCTCAAGAGCATTCCAAAGCGAATGCTGCCTCAAATGAAGAACCCTCAGGAAAAAGTGGGCATTCCTGTCCCAATAAATTTGTCCTAGGAAAATATTGAGGTGCCTTAAACTAAAATAAGTGAATCCTCTTGTATTTAAGAATTTACTAGGAATAAGAAAAAGATGGATCAAAAGATATAAATATCAGTTTGGGGGAATTTATATATGCATACTACTAATGATAAAAATTGGCTATCTAAAAAGAAAGGCTTGAAAAATCCCTGGGTAACCTAGCATTAGGAAGTCAAGAGAGCTTTTAATTTTTCTTGTTTTTTTCCCCCAGCACTGGGTATAGAATCCATGGTAGGTACTATGTTCTATCACCGAGCCACATCCATGGCCTAAAAGGGTTTATTTTGAATTCTCCTGAGATTTTATAACATTTTAATTATATCAACAAGCTAAAAATGCATTGTCCTATTGGTTACCTGCCTATGATTTTCTTGTCTTTTAAACCTAAGTACACATATTCTATATATGAGTAGGCAAATGTTCTTACAGAATGGTAGGTACACAGGACCTCAAACAAAACAATGCCATTATCACACTGTGACAGTACCTTTACTTGGGTCTCCAAATAAATTATTTCAAGGCTTTTAAACTTCTATGCATTCCTGAGTTTAGAAATGTTAATCTGTAACAATGAGCTATTTGAAGATGACAATCTGCAAGCACAAGTTCACATCTCTGAAATTTTCCCTATGTAACATTAATATTTGGAAATCTTAAGATGTTATTTTTTTAAAAAATCCACAGATATTACCAATCATGTGTTCATATAAAATATACCAGATCTGTTTTCAGACTGGGTAAATTGGCTATCTCTACCCATCCCCCTCAGCCAACTTAATCTATTACAAGGTTTGACTACTTTTAAAGGCAGTATTCTCCTAGCTTAGAATCTCTAACTTCCTATACAATAGAAACAATATTCTCATGCCAAATTTTTTTCACATCCTGATCTGTGTCTCTCATAAAGAACTAGAAGAAATATCCAATTCATATTTGTATTCTTTCTCTCTCCTCCCCCCTTTTAAAAAAATGTTCTAAATAATAATTACAGGGGAAGACACTGAAAAATGGGTCTCATCAATTCTCAGGAGCTTTGAGTCTTCTAAAGATAAGAGTCCTTGGATAGTCTGTATGGGTTTTTCCTGCTCCCTAGTACACCAAATGTTTGAGGCTGAGGATGGTGGTGGGTGGGAAAGCTGCCACTCTGATAGATTAAATGGGAGAACCAGAAGTCTCAAAGGCATTATTGATGCCAAATGGAAATGAATTTAAGACTGTTTATAATCAGTCACTTAAGTATGCTGATGTCACGTGGTTAAGGATAAAAAAACAGCAGCCAGGACAACTTAGGGAGCAGGTACCTGAGCAAGGACAGTGGTTGGGAAGGATAGGAAGGTGGTAGGTGACCTTGGTTGGGAGGTGATTAAGTCAGAGGAAGCAGTAGTATTCAGACTGTGGACATAAGTAGGTTAGGACTCCTCACAATACAGACCACACTCTGGAAGTCAGACCTCCTGGAATAGAAGAAAATACAGAGTGTCCAAAAGTGAAAGGGAATAAATAAAGAGAAATAAAAGAAACGAGAAAAGGAAGGTACTATCTCATATGAAGAATGTTTGACTTTAATAATGAGCTTCAGCTTCCAATCTTATGCCTACCAAGTCCCTGCTTTCATAGTTTTCCCACACCAGCCAGACCTCTCAATTCACTCCTGAATTTGTAGGATCCATCATTACACTCTCCAAGACATGGCCAAGTCATCATTTAAAAAAAAAAAAAAAACTGCAGCCTATGGGAAGATAGTAAGTAAAATGGAGAGGGGTGTGTTTGTGCCTGAAAACAGGAAGAAAATCCTATCGTGTGGAAACTGGACTGACACCCTAAGCTGAGAAAGGTGTGAGAAAAATTCTGGGCTAGAGACCTGGCAGGGCAATGGGGTGGGGGCAACCCAATGAGTGGTTAACCTCACATCCCTTCCAAGTGCAATTCTAGAAATATCTGTTGATCTGTATTTCAAGTTTCTCAAAGAGCATTTTAAATCATGCTAAAATGATTTCTTCAAAAGCAAGTCATGCTAAAGCAAAAACAAGGCCATCAAGGAGTTTTAGGACACAAATTAATTCTTGAAAATGTGGGATTTTTTTTTTTAATTTTCAAAAAATATTTTTGGTTGCAGATGGTCACAATACCTTTATTTATTTTATTTCCTTATTTTTATTTGGTGTCCAGGATTGAACCCAGTGGCTCACACATGCTAGGCAAGCACTACCACTGAGCTACAATCCCAGCTGCCAAAATGTTTTAACCAAGGTGATTATTTCTTCCATGTCATGGCAATCAATGTATGAGTCCCTCTATAACACCTATGTCTCTGATCTGGCAACCCATGTCTGGCTTTATGACAAAAATACCTTTTCTCTCTATTCCTAGATGGTATATTAAAAACTGCAAGTGCGCTATATTTGTGCAAGATGTCGCCACAGGAGGAAACTGGCTGATGGATACCTGAGACCACTCTGTACTATTTTTATGACTTCTAAGGAGCCTATAATTATTTCAAAAGTTATTAAGCAAAAGTTGCCAACTGTCTCAAAAAGTTATCCTCAAACTAATTACAACAAATGAAAAGTCAAATCTCAGTACTAGATAATTAGTCCCAATCCTGCCAGTTCTCCACTAAATACTGGAGAAAGACATTTCTTTGAGAAATCAAAGGAGTCTAAAACAAATGTCTAGCCAAGTTATATTCATTATCTTAGAAACTTAAATGCAAACTAGTAACTCTAAATAACAAAATTAAGATTTATAAATTAGTCTTCCAATTCTAAGATCAGGAACAGAACCCCATACTATTCTATCCCAGCTGAAACACTGTACCGATCTTAAGACTCTCCATTATTTTAGACACCACCGGGAAAGAAACAAATTTAAACAATTAACTGATATAAAGTCCTAAAGACAGTCTTGGGTCACAGTCCAACTAGTTTAGCGAAGTTTCTTCTGGGGTACTTTGGCAATTTCTTCTGCCTTCAGTTGTACTGCTTGTCATACAAAACGTAACACAGCTACTTCTTTTTAGGTGTTGCTTTGAAGGTAGAATTTCATTCATTTCCAATAACAAACATTTGCTTCACTAACACCAACTTAACTCCTTTGCTGTTGTCATGCCTTTCTATATACACAACGACATTGTTTCAATGTCAATAAACATGCACTTCAAAGAGTAATTTTATTGAGAGCATAACAAATGGCAGGTACACTCTGTATGTAGATCCAACAATACAAAGAACTCAAACTGTTCACCTTGTGAACACCTACGGCCAACTATGTGGATGCATGGGCAACAGCAATTGCATCATGACGATTGCCAGGTAGGTGGCAACTGAGAGGCCCAATCCATTCAGACATGCATCCCAATTTCAGCAATGATCAAATTACCAAAGGGATGGAAAGAATGAGTGTCTTAGAATACATGATATGTCATAAATGCCAATGGTTCTCTTCCAGGAATAGATTACAGGAAATGTGTATTTCCTATAATCTATTCCTCACCACTGTGCTCAAGAAATTCAGTCATTCATTCAAAAAATCACTGTGCTAGGTTCAGGGAGGATACTGAAATGAACAAGAGATAGTCTCTGATCTAATGGAGTTTCCAGTTGGGCAGGGAAAGAAATACAATCAAATAAGTGCAGACTACACTAGCTGGTAATGAGTGCTCAGACAGAATAGAGAAGGCAGACAATCCCAGGGTGCAAACAAGGGTAGTGGCGAGGTGGCTTTTGTTTTCTTTACCATTGACTAGTGAAGGATGATCTCTTACCAAATAGCCACAGAAGTGCTTGCTTCCATAAATATCTGGGAAACAAATGAGGGTGGCAAGGCAGAAAGAACTGCGCAGGAACACTGAGTTGAATGTGCCTGATTGACTATATGGACAGTAAAAAGTCTAGTGTCATCAAGGCAGAACAATCAAGGGAGAAGGAAGAGAGGGATGGGGCTGGCGTTGTGGTTCCACAGTAGCGCACTTGCCTACCACTTTACCAGTGTGAGGCACTGGGTTCTATTATCAGCACCACATAAAAATAAATCAATAAAATAAAGGTGTTGTGTCCATCTACAACTAAAATAAAAAAAAAGAGAGAGAGAAAGAGATGAGTTTGATTACGCTTGGAAGGCAATGGGGAGGGCAGATCACATGCAGTTTCAGAGTTTATTCACTGTCTTTACACAGGCTATGGGTCTTTATTCTGAGAAATAGAAAACCATGAAGCTTCTGATCAGGAGAGTGGAATGATCTAAAGATCTTTGGAGGGAGTAATAGACAGCTTTCTATTACTGTAACAAAATACCTGACATAATCAACTTACAGAAAGTTTACTTCCAGCTCACACTTTGAGGTTTCCATTCATTTTGGGTTGGTTGAACCCTCTGCTTTAGGCCTGTGGTAGCATAACACTGAAGAAGCTGTGGTAGAGTAAAATCATTCACCATATGAACAGGAAGAGAACATAAGAAAAAGGAAAGGGGAGTCCACAATCTCCTTCAAGGGTTCAGTGACCCAAAGATTGTCCTCCCTCTAAACCCTACTTCTTAAGTTTCCACAACCCCCTAAAAACTGCCACCAGTTGGGAACCAAGCCTCTAATACATGGGCTTTTGGGGGGACATCCAGATTCATACTACAGCAGAGGATGACTCCAAAAGTGAGAATTAAACAGGGGACTCAAGTTGATTAATCCAGATGAAGCATGACAGTGGCCTGTCAGAAGTAGACATACTACATAACTAGGGTAGGCAGGGTATGGCAGGGGCAGGGAGATGCATAGAGGGAAATGAAGATATAGACATGCTAGATTTGAGATGCCAATTAGGAAAGATGCTGAAAGGGCAGTTGAAATTGAGCCAAGTTATGAGATGAAATCACCAGCATCAGTGTTCATTCAGGTGGCATTTCAAACTGAAACTCTAGGTTGAAGTAACAGGAAGATCAACCAAGGAGACTGACAAGGAACACCCTCCCAATAGGTGGTAGGCAGAACACCAAATGTGGCATCAGGAGACCAAGTAAAGAAAATTATTTAAAGAGGACATGATTACCTGGGTCAGATCTTGCTGTCAGGCTGAATGAGCCACGGACCAGGGACTTAACACTGAATTGAAAATGTAAAGCTCCTAGGCTCTCCTGCCAGGGCCATTCTGAACGAAGAAAGAGAACAGAAAGCTTCAGTGGAGTGAGGCCTGTAGAGTATGGGAGGAGAGGTAGGTGCGGCAGTACACAGAGATAATTCTTTCCAAGAGAAATAGCACACTGGCTTGAAGGGGATGTGGGTGGTAGAACAGATGATACCAGGGAACATATAGATAACTGCAGGGACCTCACTGGCAAATGATGGCATCCAGTACACCAGAGAGGCTGGCCTCCAATGGGGCAGTATAGGAAAGTAATTTACAAGCACCTACAGAGGGTGCCAGTAGACTCACAAGTAGGACAACCAGGAAGTTTTCTTCAAATTGTGCCTAATTTCCACATGATGTGTGTTTAAGACCTTCTCTTTTATATATATAACTTTATTTATTTTTATGTGGTGCTGAGGATCGAACCCAGGGCCTCACATGTGCTAGGCAAGCGCTCTACCACTGAGCCACAACCCCAGCCCCTTAAGACCTTCTCTTAAGACATGGATTACTTTATTCTTCTCTGTGACATTATTGCTGCTACCACATTGGATATACTAAGCCCCAGTCCAGCTTTTTAAAAGTAACTAAGAAACAGAAACACTTTATTGTTTATGTTACCCAGAGTGACCTGTGGCTATAAATTGAAATATCTGGCAAATAGGAAACCACAAGCATCAACAGAGTTATGAGTGATAAATGGTGCACCATTTAAGAAACAACAATGCACTCTAAACAAAGTGCATCAATACAGTCTGCCGCAATGGTGCTCCCCTGTAATCCCAGCAACTTGGGAGGCTCAGACAGGAAGATCAAAAGTTCAAGGCCAGCCTGGGCAACTGAGCAAGACATGTCTCACAATAAAAAAAAAAAAAAAAAAAAAAATCAATTGGCTACTGTAATTAGTTTATCCCAGAGGAAAGAAAGTACAATGAATTGAAGAATACAGACTACCTGGGGTCAAATCCCAAGTCCACCATTTACAAACTGCATATTTTTGGGCAAATGACTTAACCTCTGTGCTGTTTTCTGTCTCTAAAATGAAGGTAGCCAATAATACCTATTATGTAACTTATGAGGAAGACTAAATTGATTGTTATGTGCATCCATTATAAACTCATAATTCTTCACCCACTTTAAAAAATTTTTATTGGCTCTTTTTAGTTATACATGAGAGCAGAATCCCTTTTGGCACAATTATACAAGTATAGAATATATGTTATTCTACGTAGAGTCCCATTCTTATGGATGTACATGATGGTGGGATTCACTATGTTGTTTGCATACATGTATGAGGGAAATTATGTCAAATTCATTCCACAGCTTTTCACCTTAAGATTTAACTGGCCACAAAAAAAAAAATTAGTATAAGGGACTTTGTAGGAAACTCACAAAATCAGGGCATAAGGATGTGCTATATCCTTGAGGCACCAATTAGATTACAAAATTTGAGTATAAATAGGTGATTTGCATAAGTAAATATTTAAATTGTTTTAATAGGTGAACAAAGCTATAGTGAAAATAACATTACAAAATTCACATTTTAGGATAACAGAGAGACTAGAAGTAAATTGTATGTTTGCCTTGAGGCCCTTTCATCTCTAAGGTTTCCTGTTTTTCTATGGAACTTCAGAGGGTCATTGGCATAAAACATTGTCTACTGAGTTACAAAGAAAATTTCAATCTACGGATTGATTGTGTTTTGAGGGATCTCCTATACGGAGCCCCCAAAAGTTTTTTAAAAAAAAAATCTAGAAAAATCTATTGCCCTAAAATTAAACAAACAGCAAGGAATGGGGCTAGCAAATACACCAGCCATCTTTTCACCTTGCTCTGAGATTTGGAGTCTCCACTAAATGGTACTTAATCTGCCCAATGTTAAAAGTCTATCTTTTTTTTTTTCCTTTCCCCTTCTCTCTTCCTTTGCAGTGATGAAACCCAGGGACTTGCAAATGCCAGGCAAGTACTCTACCACTAAGCTACATCACCAGCCCTTAAGTACCATTTTTAAACTGAAGAGTCTGGGAATTTCTGAAAGGACTGTGTTCTCCACCCTCAACTTTGTCAAAACACTAGGCCCTCCCTACCTTCCTCCATGTTGGGTGAGTTAAGAGTTCCTAGGGATGTTCTAGCCATGTTTGCACCCTTCTACCCTGTACTTTCATCCCCAGACTTAAGAGAGAGCTGAAAGGATACTGATAGATAAGCAAAACAAAGACAAGATGATATGGACAGCTCCAGCTCCACTTTGCAGAACTACACACGTTTTAGTCTCAGCATGGGATAGATGCACCCTCACAAGGGGTGTGCAAATTTAAAATATGTATCACCTATAAACTTTGCACTACCTAAAATTAGTAAATAAAATCACAAAATATATTTTTTTTCAACTTCATATGGTATGTAGTGACATGGCTGAGCAGAGGATAATGAAGATATACAATGAACAGTCTTTGCCCTCATGAATTTGTGATGTAATTATAGAGAATAGGTGTGAAGATTAGGAAAGATGGCAGGGAGGGAGTGGCTCCTCAGAGCCTAGCATGTAAAAGGCCTTGGGTTCCATGGGGAGCACCATAAAAAAGAAAGAAAAGGGATGGGATATAAATAAAGCTAGGAAGATAATGAATAATCTAAGTGAACACATGGGCTCCAAAATCAGTTGTACACACAATACCTTAACTTTGTGATGCTATCTTCGAATGAAAATTATCAGAAAGCCCCACAACCATTCTGGTAGAAGCTTTAAAAGTCCCTATTGCAGCTCTCTTCTCTGCTACCCACCCCTAGCCTCAAACCCCACAGTGCCCAACCTTCAGAGCATTCAAGAAGGGGAGATGAGGTATGCTTTCCAAACTGAGCAGGAAGGAAAGGGCCCACTCAGCAGGAAGGGCCTGCAAGACACAGGAATGATGCCCCAGGTGGATTCCATAAACTGAAAAAGAACACAAGGGTCACACATGAAAGGATCAAGGATAGAAGAGTTAGAAAAAGTAGGTGCTACTACTTCCACTTTCTAACTGGAATTTGAATCCTGATGAACAAAAAACCAGCTGTGAGCAGTGCCCGGGAAAGGGCTGGATAAAAGGCACTACACAGAAGTATCACCCATGGGCAGGGAGAGCAGTAGGGAACCCCACTTCCCATCCCAACCTGGCTTCTTAGCCCAGCTCTCACCCAAGCTCCCCATCCCATAGGTAAGAAAAACATGTTAAATGGGGTGGGAGGAGATACCCTAACCAAGATACCCCCAAGGACCAATATAACTAATATAAAAGAGAAAAAGCCCAGGGCAGGTTATAGAACATGTGCCTCTCTTTGCCACAGCAGGCCCTACTCAGCATCCCTTCTCCCTGTCCTGCCTTCCTCACTATGGTGTGGATGCAATTCCAGGGAGCTGAATCTCCCAGTATTTTCAAGAAGAAACATTTCAATGTTTATAACTGTGTAGACTAAAGAGAACATGCTTACAAGTCAGTTGGCAGTTTCTACATTAGAGAGGGGTCTAGATCTCTCTTTCATACTACACTAGCCTCAACATCTTGCCCAGGGTCTAACATCATCATGCACTCAATACAGAACTCTTAAATCAGTATATCAGGACCAGGCATTAGACTACAGAGCAAATTGTAAGCCAACTTCTTTTGTCCCTCCTCCATTAGAGAACTGTACCTTAGAGGCACAGAGTAGCAGGTTCCAAGTAAAGAAAAACCTTCTTGTAAATCACTCACCAAGTCACTATTAATAGTGCCATATTACCCTCCACATGAAAATTTTTCAACCTCTTTGGTTGTGCTATTATGTCTACCTTGACCTCAATCTAATCCTTTCTGGCCTCTTTTCCCTTTCACCTTCTTCAAAGACCTTACTCGGGATCTCATTAAGAAAAAGAAATCAAAATCACAAGGTCAGGGCTCACAAAGTAGCTCAATAGTAGAGCACTTGACTTGCATGCTGGGCCCCATCCCAAGCACTACAAACAATAACAACAACCAAAAAAAAAAAAAGGAATACAATTTGACAAAGGAATTCCAAACATGCTCCTAGCCACCTGGCAGAAAAATTCTTCCCAGTTCTTTGGTAAGAACCAAGGTTCTGAAAGGCAGAGAGACTCCATGCCCAGATCTTGGTACCCTATAGAGGCTAAACAGATGTAGGACCCCCTATGACCCCTACATGGAACTGTGCATACAGTGTACAGGGTAGCAGTTCTATCATAGGTGGATCCTACACACTGGAAGAAAACAGCTATCCAAATTCATAGAGGGATAAATGTAAGCATTCACCACTAAAGTGAAGAACTTAAGTCAGAGCTTCAGGGCAAACATGAAGGTACCCCAGAAATGAATAAACCCTGGAATTGCAAAGACTAAAAAAATTATTGAGGCCTGTGCTGAGTTCATGCATGACTATAGAGATGGTAATATAGCCAGTGGACATGAAGAACAAAGGAAGGTGTGAACCAATTTTTAGAGCAAAGGGAAAAAAATGTTGCCAAAGGAGGTAAACAAGGGACAGGCTGTATAGGATAAGCTCCTTCACTGGAGGGTTCATGAAAGCCAGGTCTAGGTGGATCAGGACTTGCTTGCCACTGGTAAGGAACTTCTGTATATGTCCCTCCTCAAACACTCATTCTACTCCCTTTATCTTCTACTCAAGTATACTCAAATCTTCCCTTCTAAAAAACACCAACATTTGCCCTAGTACAGAATGTTAGCTTTATCTATTTCTACTTCCTCTTTTAAAAATGTTGATGATGAAAACTCTTGAAGCATAAACAAAAATAGAGAAGGATCACCCCCCATATGTACCTTTAATTGACTTCAAAAATCACCTGCACTTTGATAATCTTGTTTCATGTATCCCTTCTCACACTGGCTTTACTCCTTTAAGTTAATAAAATTGGTTTCGAGAGGTTAAGTCCCTCACTCAGGGCTACCCCTTCAGAAGCAGAGAGATAGATTATAATTTGGGCCAGGTCAAACAAAGTTGTATACAACCACATGTGTATATGTTGGGGGCAGGAAGGGATGGGTACTGGGGATTAAACTGGGGACTTTGTGCTGGGGAGGCAAGCACTTTGACACTGAGCTATACCCCAGACCAAGATGTGCATATTATATAATCAACACTTAAAAATAGTACAGATAATAAATTCTATAGTACATAATTTGATCACAATATAAAGGTCCTTCTGAGAGATTAAAATTCAGGGAAAACAATATTAAAAAGAGAACAAAAAGCCACTAACCACCCTTTAAAGTAGACTCTTCCACCTCAGGAAGTTAAAAAGATCAGTAGAAGGAAAATAGACATTGTCAATCTTTTTCAGACCAAGAGATGATTTTTAAACATTTTATTTAAAAGGTATTTGTTTTCTATTTTTCAGTAGAATTTACATAGTTAATAGATGAAAGGTTAATATAAGAAAAATATGAGCCAATGTTCCACCATTTTTTAAAAAAATAAATTATGGAGAAAAAAACTGAATTTTAAAACATTGAATATCAATGTCTATCATTGATAACTCCATTAGTACTATTTTATGCCCTCCTAACACTGTGGGGTGCTGTAAATGATCAAGAGGGCACACATCATTTCCCTTATAGTCAACATATCACAATTAAGACCAAGACACAGACATCTGGTCTTTTCACAAGACTGAGATAAAATGTTTGATTTTATAAAATCAGCAGCCAAGACTGAAATATTTGCTGTTCCCTCTGCCTGCCCCTTGAAGTTCTGACTAAATCTCATCCTTTTTCTCCTCTCATATACCATCTTCCTCAAAATTCCTAACACAGAGAACCCCACATCACAACTTTATATCTTTCATTCACCTTTCATAAGCAGTTACAGTCCTCCATCAGAATTCAAGGAGGATTGGTCACAGAGTCCCTCCCTATATATACCAAAGTCCTGGGAAGGTCAAGTTCCCTACATAAAATGGCATAATATCTGTATATAACATACATACACCTTCCTTTATACTTTAAATCATCTCTAAATGATGTGTAATAGCTAATACCATGTAAATAGTGGTTATACTGTATTTTTAGGGAATAACAAGAGAAAAATATGTACACAGTTAGTACAGATGCAATTTGCTTTTTCAAATATTTTTGAACCTTGGTTGATTGGACCTATGGATATAGAACTCCTGGATATGGAAAGCTAACTATATTCTCTGGTGATATTTCCTTCATCTTGAATATAAGTACTATATAAAGGCATGATCCTTGCCTATCTTGCTCTCTACTGTATCTCCAATACCTAAAGCACTCATGTGCTAGGTGCTCAAAAGTATTTCTAGCACACAGAACAAACCACTGTTGGTTTGTTTTAGAATCTCTCCTCCTCACCATTCTTCACAAACCTTATCTTTTTCTGCTTTGTATGTTTCTTCTCTCCTACCAGCTCTACTATTTCTTCATTGGTTTTGATGTTCTGACATTTAAGTCTTTCAAAATGTCTAAGGAATGATATATTACACCAGATGTCATGGTTAGGTTCCTTTTTACAGATCTGTGGCCACTTGGAATGCCGTAAAATGGAAACAGTTGGGGTGGTAGATCTAAATTGCTAAGGTCTTTGCAACTCAAAGTGAGTCTAAACACTTAAAAATTAAACTTTGAGGGGCTAGGGTTGTAGCTCAGTAGTAGAGCATGTGCCTAGCATACGTAAGGCACAGGATTCAATACTCAGCACCACATAAAAACACATGAAATAAAATAAAGGTATTGTGTCCATCT
Organism: Marmota marmota marmota; assembly: GCF_001458135.2. Lineage (NCBI taxonomy): Eukaryota > Metazoa > Chordata > Mammalia > Rodentia > Sciuridae > Marmota > Marmota marmota. The sequence continues at coordinate 32,918,495 of NW_026000249.1, forward strand.
GCAACTAAAAAACTAAAGAAATAGAACTTTGACTGTTAGCAAGAACTCCATATAGAATGTCATTGGATGCTAACAAAGCAGTATCATTGTGGGACATTATATTCAGTGTTTGCCACTCCACCATTTTTAACCCTTATTAACAAATTCAATATTGTGAACACAGCACTCCTGAACTTGATATTTAATACTTTGAACAAAATATGCATTGTGCAAAATGGCTACTAGCTAATTATTACCTCCATGTCAGAAAGTTCTAATGGAAGTGGAAAAAGACCAAATATCATCATGGGAAATTCATATATCCTAAAAATGAAAACTTTAAAAACTCCTGAAATCACATGTACATCCATTGTTAGTAAAATCTATTCCCTATTTCTTAAGATGTCTACAAATAATATATAGGCATAGCTAACTTGTAGGGATGGAAGAAATCAGGCTAAATTTTCTTTCACCTTCTCACACAGGGAAGACATGGGTTCTAATTTCTTTTCTATTGATTTATCATTGGTGCTAGGTCTCATCAGTGGTTCACTTTGGGACCAGAACATTCATTGTTGGAGGGTAGGGGAGTTGTCTTGTGCATTACTATGTTTTCAGTAGCATCTCTGTCTTTTACCCACCAGATGCCAGTAGTATTTCCGTTCTCTAATCACAATAACCAGAGACATCTGTGAAAATGTGCGCCCAGAGAACAATATTGCCCCTGACTGGGGACCACTGTTTTACAATTCCCAAACATTGCTGGGTGCAGTGACACGTGCCTGTAATCCCAACTCCTAAACTCCCAGTGGTCTCTCAAGACTGAGGCATGAGGACTGCAAGTTCAAAGCCAGCCTCAAAAACTTTCTAAGACCCTAATCAACTCAGTGGAACTTGTCTCAAAAAATAAAAAGAGCTGGGGATGTGGATCAGTGGTTAAGTGTCCCTGGTTCAAACCCTAGCCCCCCTCAAAAAAAAATCCCCAAACATATATCACCCCCTATCCAACAATTAAAGCCTAAATCACCAACTTAAAAACTGCCCATCTTTAAAATCCATAAATTGACATCAATGAACAGTTCTGAAAATTAAAGAAACAATGAGCACTCAAGAAATGTTGGTTCCCACTCTCCATTTCTGTTAAGGAATTTGTCCCTTCCAGGTACCTTACTTCCAAGGTGAACTCACATATTTCAAATGAGATTACATTTAAAATAACAGAATGAAAGATTATGATTCCTTCTATCATCTCTCTCCATAGGAGGAATGTTTTCTTAATTTTTAGGAAGAATACCTGAACCAAGTAAACACTTAGCACATTAAAGGAAATTCTTTATATACTTCAATGAATCCTTGCTAGGCCTAAGTCTTAAAAACACAGTGCCTTCAATGATATCTAATAATAACAGCTCCTATACCCCACAGTACTTACTTACAGCCTCCCACCCCAGTTTCTATGGTGATTTTCATCCCTCCCCTCATTCCTTCAAACTTTTTTAAATGAGTTGGGGGAGGGAAAAGACTAAGAGACTTTACAGCTTTTCACAATGAAATATTTCTTTCTAAATTAAGAAGCTAAAAATTTTGGCCAGAGACCTTCTCAAATCCTAAATGGATTAAGGATGAGAATTCTAGAGTCGTTTTCTAAGACTTAGTTTTTGACAATCAGGAAATACTAGAAATTGTTCAAGTTGAGGCAGAGTTTAAGCATGCCATGTAGTTGAAAGATCATCAGCAAAATATTAATCACAGCTGAAACCTGACATACCCTCTCCCATGTTCCTTTAGTACAATACATTCCAATTTTACATTCCATTTCCTGTAAGTGCAAATTCAATCTGTCAAACTGGATGACAACACCATAAAGCTGCTAAAATTCTGAAACCCAACCTGCTAAACATCCTGAACAGCCCTTCGCAAAAGAAATGTAATGTATCCTGAAACATCTGAAAATTATGTAAGAAGGATTTCAAAATCACCCCCTAATAAGCTGAATATGAACAGCACCAAAAATTCCCAATCTAATTTTAACTCTCCATATTTGTTTTAAATGGCACCCAAAGAAAAATTATCCCTGTGTTCTTAAGAACACTAAAGGGTTTTAAGATCTACTGCAAGATCCCTCTAAGCAGACATTGGCATAAACCCCTGAAAACCGTGGGTTGTATCTTTAAAAGGTGTCAAAGGAAAAGCAGATGAAATGCTGTAATCTCCACCCACTGTCACTTAAGACTTACTGCCCACGCACGGCATAGACCCAGCCAGCATCCTGCATCCACCCGTTCTTTCAAGCCCACTATATTAGACCATGGAAACTCAGGATGTGTGGCCACAGAGGCCCCTGCTCTGGATCCAGCTGGCCCACCACGTGGCGTGGCCGTGACCTTAGTCACACTTCCCCCTGACATCCTGTGAGTGGGCTCAAGCTGGAGCCAGACCTTCCCACCGAGCAACCCGCCCTGCTCCTGGAAATGACAAACCCCCACTCCCTAAAACATTCCATTCTCTGCTTACACCAACAGAGCTTCCTGCTCCCCACCCCTCTTGAACAACAGGTCTTTGAATATCGTTCCCAACCCTGGGAACACCTTTAACCATTTAGCCTACTAAGGCAGGCATTTACAATTTCACTTTATACACTATTACAGAAGTGTCTTCTCTGATTTTCACTAATCTATTAATAAACTATTATCGCAGTAATCACTTTGATAGGAATTATAAGCACATTCAACATTCAAAATCCCAATTACAGCACTGCAAAATTTGCACAAAAAGGCTCTTTTCATTATACAAGTGCCTCTTCATTTAGTAGAGAGGGGGTCTGCTAGACTCTGATTTACATAAGCATTATTTCCATGGTCCTTTTTAAGTTGGACTAAAAGGATTTTTAGAAATCTTTGACTTATATGCCCAACTCTTCTCTTTGAAATAGCCCTTTCTTGTTTTAATCTTAATTTTTGAGGAACCCAGGGTTTTACGCATGTACCAGTCAGATGCACCCCCAACCCCCTACATTTTAATAAACAGGTGAATGAGAATGAAGAAAAACTTCCTGATTTACTTGTAGATGTCAAGAAAGAAGCAAGTTTTGATTTCATCAGCCAGTGGAGTTAGTGATGTTCATTGGCTATATATAGTAATCCCACCTTCCTCTAAAATATGTATGTGGTCCTAAGGATGGTTTTCTCAAGATGTCAAGATGGGGAGAGGGACACAAAAAGAACACCCATTGTTTAGCCTCAAACTATTTTCCATATTCACAATCACACATGGAGATTATGGTTCTGCAAAGGATGGAGTCAGTGCAACCTGCCCTATCTCACGACAAGCAACTATAAACCCTGGAGCAGCTATACAAGGACTCTGCAAAGTAAACAGAAGCAGATAGATGAAGAGAGAAGACCAGGACTTGAAATACCAACTGGGAGTTAATTTCCCCATTCCTTTTTTCTCCAGTGCACCCAAGCCTGGGCTCATCACACTGTTACAAGACACTGGATGCTGGCAGAGAGAGAAACAAGAGATGCAGCAGGAAAGAGAACTCTTGATGCTCAGAAACAGTAGGGGATATCCTCCAGTTTTCCATTCTCTGTTCTCTCAGGCCACAGTCACTAAGTAACCCCACAGTAGAGATGGAAGCTTAGCAGCAAATGGAGCCTACAGGAACTGAACAGTTAAAGAGACCAACTTTCCTCTGGATTCAGTGCAGCTGAGGTTCCAAGAAACTGGCCCATTGTGTTTAACTGTCTCTGTCATCTAATTGCTTGGCTCCAGGAACATGGACCCAGTAGTACAAGTGCACAACATAGCAGAATACTTAAGAACAAATTTTCTGGCTAAGTGACCAAAAAGAGAATCCTCATGGATCTGGAAAGTACTAGATAGATGATGGAAGAAAAGAAGCTTTGGAAAGAGACCCCCACAAAATATTTATGAATGGCCAAACCTGGGGATCACTCCACCCCAGGTTTGCATGAATGGATCTCATTCTAAATAGCCTATCAAAGACTTTGAGGACTAAAGCCCTAAGATTCCAGATTGAGCAGCATGAGGTGCGTGCACTCACAATGCAAGCGGTACTGGTAACAGCTGATATTGGGACCAATAATCACAAGTTAGTTGGCACTTGATCACTGAACTCAACCAGGTCAAATGCCTACACAAATGAAAATACAACATTCTTAATAGGATTTAAATAAGATCTAGGGTATCTCATAAAATTCAAAATATTCAGGACAGAATCCAAGATTACTCAGCATGGGGAAAAAGACAATCAACAGATGCCAGTGCCTAAATGACAGAGGTCTTAATTATCTGACAAAGATAGAATCAATAAAAGAAGAGAAATTCTGGACAAGGAAAATAAAAAGAAGTACTACTGAAGATTTTAGAACTGAATAACAAAATAACCAAAATTTAAAAAAAAACTCTTTGAAGATATGAGGTTTCTACCTCTCCAAAGAAAATAGCCAATCTGGGGCTGCGGTTGTAGCTCAGTGGCAGAGTGCTTGCCTAATACCTGTGAGGCCCTGGGTTCGATCCTCGACACCATATAAAAATAAATAATAAAATTAAGGTATTATGTCCAACTAAAAGGAAAAAGAAAATAGCTAATCAGAGTAACAAAAAGAAAAAGGTTTGAAACAAAACAAAGCAGAGCCTCAGAGACTCTAGGGACAATAATAGAAGGTCTGCCACTTGTGTCCTGGAAGAAAAGAGAGGAGTGTTGTGTGGTTCAGGAAAAATATTTGATGAAATACCAGTTGAAAACTTTTTGTAAATTTCACAAGCTATATAAACCTATAAACCTGAAAAGTAGAATGAACCTCATCTAGGATAAACCCAAAGAAAACCATGCTGCAAACTAAAAATGAAGCAAACAATCCTGAAAGCAGTGAGAGAAAATGACACATTACTTCTAGGGACACAAAAGTTCAGACAGCTTTAGATTTTTGCGTACAAAAAGAAATGGCACACATTTCTAAAGTATCGAAGGAAAAGAACTGTAATACAGAATTCTATAGTCATGTTGTAAATTCTTTAGAAATGAAGGTGAAATACAGATATCTTCAGACGAAGGAAAAATAACTCATTGGCCAAACAAAACTTTTTAGACAAAAGGGAAATGATGCTACAAGAAAACTAGGGACATCGGGAACAAAGAAAGAAAAACAAAAATGTTAGGTATCTGCCAGACACAGTGGCCTGTAATCTCAGTAGGGAGACTGAGGCAGGAGGTCTCAAGTTCAAACCAGCCTCAGCAGCTTAGTGAGGCCATGTTCTGAATAAAATATAAAAAGGCCAGAGGATGTGGGTCAGTGGTTAAGAGCCTCTGGGTCCAGTCCTTAGTAACCAAAAAAAAAAAAAAAAAAGAGAGAAAGAAAAACTAAATATGTGCCAGGTGTGAGGACATGTGCCTGTGATCCTAGCTACTCAGGAGGCTGAGGCCAGCCTGAACAACATAGTGAGATAAACCATCTCAAAAGAAAATAAAAAACTATGCATTTACAATGTAGTCAACAACTGCTCACTTAGGCATGAATTCCACAGCAATGAAAACATGATCACACAAAAACCTGTACATGTATGATCATAACA
>NW_026000249.1:32924204-32952222 GCF_001458135.2 Marmota marmota marmota
AAAAAAAAAAAAAAAAAAAAAAAAAAAAGGATATATATCTAGGTTTAGAGATCTATCAAGTCATATATCACTTACAATGTGTCTAAGATAATTTCATCATCATGTAAACGGCATTAAGAATATGCTTCCCAACATGGGATGGCTACCATGTTACTAGGCAATATAATCTCATGCAACCATCATCATGCATGTGGCCTATCATTACTGAAATATTATATAGAGCACAACTATTCTCTTGAGCTCTTAACTGAAAGCAAAAATTGTATCTATGAGGGTTTTGGTGTATACAGAAGTAACACAAAAAATAATTGTAAAAAAAGAGGAGGTCAAAAGGACCTACAGGGTGATAAGATTGTTAAATTCTTCTTAGTGATAAAATGTAAACAAATAAAATAAAGGAATTGTGTCCAACTACAACTAAAAAAAATAAATATTTTTTTAAAAAAATATCAAGATGGACCATACCCTGAATACATTAAGTGAATTTAGAAGAGTCAGTATAACACAAAGGATGTTTTCTGGTCATGATGAAATTAAACCACATATCAACAGAAAGACAAAAGGAAAATGTCCAAATAACTGTAATTATATAATACACTTCTAAATAATCTATGGGTCAAAGAGAAGCCTCAAGTAATAAAAATATTTTGAGTTGAACATAATAAAAATGCGCCATATCAAAATGCACATAATGCACCTACAAAAATGATGCCTATGAGAAAACTGATAACACTAAGTGTTTATATTTGAAACAAAAGATTTCCAATTAATGATCCAGCCTCCACCTGAAAACAAAGAACAAAACACACTCAAAGGAAGAAGGAAGGGAATGAGAAAGAACAGAGAGCAATGAAATTGTAGATAGAAAAAAGCAGTAGGGGAAAAGAAGAATCAATGAAACCAAACACTGATCCTTTGAAAGTATCAACAACTGTTAAGCCCCTAGTAAGCCCCAGGGGGGAAAAACACCATCAACAAATGGAATCTAACATTTATAAGACATTATAACCAACGAAATCAGAATATGAAAGCTTTTAAAGTATACATGAAACATCATCAAGATGGACCACACCCTGAATACATTAAATGAATTTAGAACTGCCTTTTTAAAAAGGCAGAAAATACAATTTATTAATAGCAGGAATAAAAAGGGGAGTACCATTACAAATCCTACAGGCATCAATAAAAAAATAAGGGCCGACTCTTTCTTAGATGTTAGTACTTACCAGTGGAACCATCTATGGAGTTTCCTTTTTCAAGAGGTTTTAACTATGAACCCAGTTTTATTGAGGGTAACAGGACTATTCCAGTTATCAATTTCATCTTAGGTGAGTTTTGGTGGGTTGTGGGTTGTAGTTTTATCAGGAATTGGAGGTATAAGTAGTTCCTCTTTGATTCTGACTTGATATCCCTGGATTCAAGAAGAGACCCTTTGAGCTGAGGTATTTCAGATGTCTTAGAGGTTTCCAACTTTCTTAGCAGCAGAACATTGGGCAAGGGACACTTTTCGTAGGTTCAAGGGAAGATTCTGAGAAGTAAATTTCAAATTCCCAGTTTCAAAGACAGGATGCCATGTGTGGTAACACAGCATCAAAAAATTGCCATTATCTGGTCAGGGCAGATGATTTGAAATGTTCTGTGAAGTGAGTTGAAAAATGTGAGGCTAGAGGTACAACCTAAGGTAGGGGTATTGAGGAGGGGGAAGGCCAAAGATTTCTCTCTCTTCCACCACTCCAACTACCTTCTGAACCACCTTCTGAGATTCTACCTTCAGGATTCCTCCATCTTATATGCAGCACCATCCTGGCAAAAGCTAAGTGCTGACATGACTTCTACTCACATGTAAATCAGAGTCTGCTTGAATTCTTTATTCTTTTGAAGGGAATTCCATTGCTACAGAATAAGTTTAAAAAACACTGCCCTCAGATGTCCCAAAGGACATGACTAGAGATTCTGGCATGGGATCCTCAGGAAAGCAACTGGCCAGCCATTCCCAACTCAAGGCAGGGCACTTCTGTGGAGTCAGCTGGAGTTTGGAAACAAAGTTGTGGCATCTGACTGACTGGCCGTAATTCTTCCCCTATTTAGTCAGTCACAAACTAAGACTCATAAAGCTGAAAGCAACCTCATAAATCTCCCTGCCCATGTCCTTATTTCACAGCTGAGGGGACTGTAGTCCACATACAGGAAGTGACTGACCTAAGGCACATGCTTTGTTGAAGCAAAAATGGGATTGGGTCCAAGTTCTAGGGTCCCAGCACAGTTCACTTTACACCACAGATAAAAACAAGCATTTATTAGACAGCTACCATATGCAAGGCAATGTGCCGGTAGTTCACCATAGTCATAGTGATCCCAGTGGGAAAACTGACCTTTGAGAAATCAGGGACCATGCAATCTTTTGGTTATTACCATAATCTAGAAAGTGATTTTGTCCTATATCTGAACTACAACCAGATAGGCAAGTGGAGGAGAATGTTACATTAGTAATCTAAGGAGCTAGACAAAAAACTGGACATTGAAAGAAGTAATGACTGTAGCCACAGGTACTTTGTTGGACCAAGATAAGGAAGCCACTGTGAGAAGACTCAAGCCAACCATGACCCAGATAGCCCTGGGTCCTAGCAACCACCATGACATACTCTAAAAAGCAGGAGATTTCTACTAAATCTAGGATGCTATGTTTCAATGCCATAATAACAAAGAAAGAACATGAGGATATATGCATTGAGAACACTTCTGGTTTTAACTGAGAAACTGGTATAAATAACAATTCTGATAGGAAATTTGTATCCAGGTTTGACAAGTTATTCTTCTAGGAGACGTTTCCTCCCCCACTGGTATTCTCAAGATGGAAAACTAGAGTATCCCTGATGTTCCCCTATATTTTCAAGGAATAAATATGTCATGGAATCTGAAACCTAAAGTATGGGTGGATACTCATTAAGCTTTGGAGTTGTCACATTCCCACGAGGGAAGGTTTAATAAAACTAAATTCCACTCTGTAGTCACCCAACTGATAATTCTATCAAAACAAGAGGTCAAGCTCTATTAACCATAATGGTCAAAAGGTGAACAAGTACGCAATTCCATATGAAGCATAGAGCTTTCTGGAAGAAAACACAGTCACGCACAAGGTAACTATTAGAAAAGATGTTCCCAGAAGCTATAAAACACACTGCAAACTGGGGTCAAATAACCTTTTGGTTTGGGACAGAAAAGTAGGGGAAATCATCAAGCATCACCATCATTTTCTTTAAAAGCATAGAATTAAAGATTTTTAAAATGTTTTTCATGCATGCAGTTTTAAAATGACATATACTCCAGCCAATTCTAAGGACAGAAATAATTTATCATCATCACAAAGGCTATAGGCATCCAAAGCAAGCAGTGGCTACTGCAAAGGCTTAATGGAACACCCCCCCCAAAAAAAATTATTAATAATAGAATGGTTTAGGTTGGCATTTCCCCCAGAGCCTCAGGAGCTGGCTAAGTAACCTCAGAAGTACCCTGCTAGTTCAGTAATTCTGTGAGTCAATGGAAAAATGACAGCAATTAATCTTGGGTTCTGTGTTTCAATGTGTTGCTAGTGAATGAAAGACATGATGAAATATGTATATATGAAGCTTTGAGCTTTAACTCAGAGTTTGATAAAAATGTCTATATATGTTCACTGATAATATCACTAACACCTAGAATAGGGTCTGGCACACAATACAACCCCCCTCCAAAAAAATTTTTTTTTTCCTTAATATACATTCAGTCTCATTAGACAAAAATTCTGCAAAATTAAAAATATGTGCCTGGTTGAACTGAGTGGCACACCTCAGTACCAATGACTTGGCAGGTACAGTCTGGAAGTTCCAGGCCAGCCTGGGCAACACAGTAAGACTGCATCTTTTTTTTGAAAATAGAACTAGCTTCGGCAGTGCACATACTAAAATTGGAACAATAGAGAGAATAGTAGCAAGTCCCCTGTGCAAGGATGAAGTGTTCCATATGTTTAGCCACACAGGGTGGTGCACATCTAAAATTCCAGGGGCTCAGGAGGCTGAAACAGGAGGCTCACAGGTTCAAACCAGTCTCACCACCTTAGTGAGACCCTGTCTCAGAATTAAAAAAAAAAAAAAAATGTGGCACAGTGGTAAAGCATCTCTGGGTTCAAGTCCCAGAACCACCCAAAGAAAAACAAAAGAAAACCATACACACAAATTAGAAAGGAAGCATCAAATCCAACATCCATTGAGATATTTTTCTTTGGTATAGGTCAGTGAAATCAAACAAGTGAGGGGGAGGCAGGCCTTCCATTGTTTACTAGCTATGTGACCTTGGACAAATAATTTGAATGCCTCTCTTAAGTATCTATGGCCTCATTTCTAAAATAAGGCCAATCATCTCTTCCTCTCAGTGTTATGGTATGAATGCAATGTGGTAATACTGTTGCAGAGCCTGGCACACAACAGATGTTCACCCAATCAAACACCCTTGTGAGAGGATGTGAAAATCTCCATATTCTGGCCTAAACCCTGGATACCAAGTAGAAATTTATATCATCCGTGGTGCTGGGTTTCTTCTCAAAAACAAAGACAAGTCCTTTGCTTATTATTGCAAGAATTTTCTACCCTGAGATCAGAGGCCCAAGAGGAGCTTTCTAGCAAAGTAATGTGTTGATTGTGACTTTCCAGGAGTGAGGGGTTAGAAAGGAGCTGCTTGGTGGGGTCTTTCACATGTCTCTGAGGATGAACCCTCCAAGAGCCCAGGTAGTTGGTGACAGAGAGGCATGAAGAAAGAAAGCAGTGAAGACTCAGGCAGCTAAAAGACAGCCCCAGCATTAGAAGCACCAGGGAAGGATGAAGCATCAGAGAATTGGGACAACTCAAGGTCTACCTTACAGAAGCATCCTTCATTTAACTAGTCATTAACTAGTCAATGAAAAGCAGTTCAGAGCAGTTCTAAGTTGTGATTTCATAGAAAGTTCAAACCAATTTATAACTAAATTCCCCCCCCCAAAAAAAAATCTGAAATTGGCTGGTTACTCTGCCCGAATCCACAACATGGATAAATCAAAATGCTGCTACAAGCCTCCACCTTAAAAGCCAACACGTGTATTTCAATACAAGTTTAATATTTTTTCTATTAAAAAAAAAGCCATGAATGATATAATCAGAAAGTACTCACAAAACTGAACAGAAGCATTGCTCTTTGAGAGGGTGCCTTCCTCAATTTGGTCCTCCTTTAAAATGCACAGTCTATATTTAGTTCCTTGTGTAACTTCAATGATATCAAAATCTTTCAGGACTCAGTTTCTCCACCTGTTTTTTAAAAAGGCAGGAAAGGATGGATCTAGCTAACTGTAAAACAATTTACATAATTTCTGAAAAAAAATCATTATTACTTCCCCCTACACCAGGCTTATTACCAAATATGCCTATCTTTGAATATGTGCTTCTCAGAAGGTTAGAGGGAATAAAGTTTAAAAATAACAAAGAGTTAATACAGACTTGAAGGCAAATTTTCTAGACACCTTGTTCACGCCAAAACAGAACAGCTGACCACAGTAGCACCCCTCCTTTCCTTTAATCACATTTCTGTAACTCCATTTCCCAGATGCTACAAACCACACTCTCATAGTCCCCAAAGCTAATCTTAAGATACAGCCGGGGAACTCTCTTGCTAAGCCCATAGTTGTTAGAATCACTTAAGTATAGCATTAAGTCTACTTGCTTCACACTGCAGATGGTGGTGAAAGCCATGCTCAGCCCATAGCAAGGAGTGTAAGATGCACACAAAGAATGAGACATAACAGTGTTTTGATTTAGTATTGATGTGAATCACATGTATTTTTATGATATATGCAAGCTATAATTAAGTTAACACACCAAACAATGCAGTCTATAACATTCTCAAGTAATAATGGAGGAAAAGTCATGAAAACCAAGTGCAGCACAGACCAGCCTATTTGAAAAGCATGGAGTATGCAGAATACAAAAATATTTTTCATTAACTAAGAGAAAACCTTAGTACATTAATTCTAAGAGAATAACAGTACTTATTAAATACTGTACAAATTCTTCCCATAAGCCCTTAACATGATATTCCATGCTCTGGGAGCCCACATTGCTACAGAACACCTAACCTTTTCTAAGTACAAGGGACTGGAGTGTACACAAATAGACCCACTAATTTACAAACAACCAATACAGGAGAGCAGTTTAACTTGTTACAACAACCTTGTCCCATAACCATGTAAAGCACTTTTGGTTTGCAGTGACAAAAATCCCTTAAAGACTGGAGAACTATTACTGTAACCAAAAGTTTAACAAAGCACCACTGTTGAGAGTTGATAAAGAAAATTTTAGAAATCAGAGGATTTGTACTAACATACCAACTATCTGCAAAGCAAAACGTCATCTCTAACTATTTCTAGTGGGAGCACAAACCCTCTTTTCTCACTCCAACTCATTTCTGAGGCCCTTAACACTGCATAAAATGTCTGACTTACAACATTTTCAAAAGATCACCCTAAAAAGCACAAAGCAATTTTTAATCCTAGAAAACTGCAAGAACTAATAAAACATTTTCCACTTAAAGAGGAGAAATGTATAAAGGGAGCCAAAATATTATTGAAAATGCTTAATGATAAATTCTAGTTGTCAAAATAAAATGGAAGTTTATGAAAAATGATCACAACCCAACTAAACATTAACGCAAATGTGATCTATTAAGAATCTAGTCTGCAATAAAAATATATAAGTTCTAGAAGTATATGATTGAATAGGCAAATTCTTTATTTCTCCCATTTCCTTTGGAATGTGTTCACATTACTCTTACAGTTCAGTTCACAAGATGTAATGTGATCTAGTACATTGTGTGAATGGATTCATTTGGAAAGCCTTCTTTCATTCATAGGCTTCAAGAAATGCTTGCTTCCTGTGTTCCAAGGGAGGCCATATTTATAATTAGCAGTTTATATAAGATTTACTTGGTGTGTTTCTCATGTGATTAAACACTGGCAGGGTCAGTTCTGGTGTGGGGAATGGCAGTAAAATGCTCACTTGTGCAAAAGCCTGCAATAATCAACCCTTGGTCTTCAGTTATTACATCCCCAAGGCTCCATTTAAGTTTCAAGTATTTTACCTGAAAGAAATAATAGCTGGCAGTCACAATTATTTAACTAATATTACACATGAATCTCTTTCTGTCAGCAAAGAAGGCACCAGGTGGGAAGAAACAAAGTGCTCTGTGGCCCAGTTAGGCCAATGAAATAAAAGGGAGCCTAATAGTAAATGAGAAACTAGAAACATTAATTTCTCTATTATTTTGCATCTGTTTTGACTTTCAAATAACTTTACCTATGCATATAGGCAAAGACCTAAATTAAGATGGACTGAAAGGCCCCTACAGTATGGCCACTTCATGAACTGACCATACCTCAAAGGACTCTTAGCACTTTGAAGTCATGGCACATCCATCCTTCCCTAATGCCAACATCAACCTTGTATCAAGTTTTCTAAAAAAGTGGTCAATGCTGGCCAAGGCCCTTTCCCAAGTTGTTTCTCTTTTATCTGGGAAGCAATTTCATTTCATACAGCATCACTGAGTTGATGGAAGTCAATTTGGGAAAGGTGGGTGTGGAGCAGCGATACAGGAAAACATTATATCCTCTGGAAATTCCAGGCCTTTCCGCTGATTTCAGGTACACCAGAGTTCACTGTGGCCATTATTCAAGAGACGTACATAGGGCAAAAAGCAATATTCTGGGGAATGAATCCATGAACTACTAAAATGAGCTTCAAGCTGTGTTGCCCTAATTTGTTATTCGAATTTCTCAAATATAGAATGTTACCTGGGACAACAAAACCAGGAAGTTGTTTAATAACTGGTAATCAAAATATTTGTTTCAATACACAAGGCAGCAAAAAGTTTAGGACACTTAGAATTGATGGTTTAAATTATTAATTAGAAAACTAGATTAAATAGCCAGGTCCAGTAGTGCATGTCTATAATCCCAATGGCTCAGGAGGATGAGGGAGGAGGATTGCAAGTTCAAAGCCAGCCTCAGCAATTTAGTGAGGCTCTCCGCAACTCAGTGAGACCCCTCTCTACAAAAAAAAGTTGGTAATGTGGCTCAGCAGTAGAGTGCTCACCTAGCACGTGCAAGGCACTGGGTTTGATCTTCAGCACCACATAAAAACAAATTTTAAAAAAGGTATTGTGTCCAACTACAACTAAAAATATGTGTATATTAAAAAAAATAAAAAAGGGCTATGTGGCTCAGTGGTCAAGTTTATGTTGGTTTCCCTGTACTAAAATCTACCCCAAAAGCTACATAATTACATGTGATTATTAAATTTGGCAAATATTTTTTAAAGCATTCACTGGTATTTAAGAAACTAACATTGCAAAGGATGGGTAGGGATGAAATTGCAGAGGCTGGTCTCAAACTTGTAATCCCTTTGCCTCAACCTCTGGAGTCACTAGGATCATAGGCATGCACCACTATACTGGGCAAAGACACTGACTTTTAAAGAAGAAAATGTTTGATTTATTAGGCAGTACCATTCTACATTTGTCATTCATATTTTTAAAGTAATTAGTCTTTTATACATAATGTGGTGCTGAGGATCGAACCTAGTGCCTCACACATGCTAAGCAAGTGCTCTGGCTCTGAGGCTAAGCTACAACTACTGCCCTTTATCATTCATTTTTAAATTCAGTTACTAGAAGGGAGGGGAGGAGAAAGGGAGGTACTAGGGAATGAAAATGACCAAATTACGTTTTGTGAATGTATGAATGCATAACAACAAACCCCACTAATGCTTAACTATATTGCACCAATAAAAAATTTTAAAAATTCAGTTAATTAAAAGTGTTGGCAAAATGAGGTTTCCTCTTGAACTGCTTTGTAATTTGCTATCCTTTTTTTCTGTGTGCCAAGTGTGCATGAGACTACTATCCAACAGGTAAAACATCAATTCATTTTTTAGGTAACAAGAGAAAACTGTCCCAGATTCATTCTTGCCTCTTTTCAGAACAAGTAAAACTTACAAAGTACTTTGCAAATATAAAATAGCTATATTAAAAGATGGGGTATGTGTGCATGTGAAAAATGGAATAAATATTTCAAGATAAAAATTTTTATTTTCAAGCCAGGCCTGGTGGTACATGCCTGGAATGCCAGCAAATTGGGAGGCTGGGAAAAGAGGATTGAAAGTTGGAACCCAGCCTCAGCAATTTTATGAGGACCTACCCTGTTTCAAAAAAAAAAAAAAATGGGAGTGGGGATGGGGATATAGCTCAGTGGTAGTGCCCCGGGTCCAATTCCCATTACCAAAAAATAAATAAATTTCTTGTTATGTAACTAACTGCCTTTAATTTTTGAAGTCTCCTGTATTTTCAAATATATTTTACAAGAGTCGCAATCCTTAGATAATAATTCTTAGTAAACACTCTTTAAGAAGACCAATTTAAAGCCAAAGATGACATGATCAAAAACACTATGGGATACTGAATAGGATCCTGGATCAGAAAAGGGACCTAAGTGGAAAAACTGGTGAAATACAAATAAAGTCTGGAGGTTAATTAATAGTTTTGTACCAGTGTTAATTTCCTGGTCTTGATAAATATACCACGGGGTAAGAGAGGAAGCTAGGCAAAGATAGTATATGGAAAACCTCTATTTTTGTAACTCTTCTACAAATGGAAGATCAATTTAAAATAAAGTTTTAAAAGATATACATTACTTGAGAAAGAAAATCAATTGTTTTGCATTGGGTTGAGAACCTAAATTATTTCTACAGTTTACTACATTATTAGTGAAGTGATTCCACTAGATGGCACTCTGTTTTCTTTGATGACCACAGAAACCTCTTGACTATTTATCAACCATCACATAATTTTTTTTAGTTTATTTTATAGATCCAGTGAGTACCATTTCTTTATCTACTACATTCTGTGATTTTACTCTCGCCATATAAAATAGTTCTTGCATTACTTTCTTGAACTAGCTTCGTTTAGGAGCTAAGCTTCATTGTCATTCCAGAATATTAAGATTTATTAATTCAATCATTCAATATTAACCCTTCGCTCTGTGCTACCTTTCTCTCTCCAGTCTGAAGAAACTCATTCTCCCTCATATGAAACCTTTGCATCTTCCTACACACTTGAAAACTAAAAATAATCCAGAGAGAAAACTCTTGGATAAGGAATGCTTTCCATTTTGCTTTTACCACTCTGATGATGCTGGACACCCAAGAATCTCTACTGTTCAAATACAGGGTTGGCTATTCAACAATAGTATGTAGATTCCTTTTTGAATGTCAGAAATAAAACCCTAGGTTCTTTTTAAGTTAAAACCAAATAACTAGCCAGGCATGGTGTAATCCTGTAATCCCAGTGACTTGGGAGGCTAAGGCAGGAGGATTCCATATTCAAGACCAACATCAGCAATTTAGTGAGACCCTGGCTCAAAAAAATTAAAAAGGCTTTGATGCAACTCAGGGTACAGCACTTGTTTGGCATGCATGAGGTTCAATACCTACTACCATAAAAGTAAATGACAAATAAATCAGAGTCTACCATTTATTTGGCTTCTATATTCCAACCACATTTATCTATAGCATTTCCTGGCCAATGACCTTCTAATAAAACATCTATGCTCTTCAGTTCACCACTACTCTCTATTAAAAATGAACAAAAACTACTAATAAATTATAGGAATTCAATATGTCTATGATCCCAACAAATCAGGAGGATGAGACAGGAGGACCACAATTTTGAGGCCAGCCTCAGCAACTTAGCAAGACCCTGTCTCGAAATAATTTGTTTTAATAAAAGGATTGAGGATATGTCAGAGGCAGACTGTCACTAGTTTCAATCCCTAAGAGGACTAAAACTAAACACATTATTCCAAGTTACATTCAATGCTGAAGTTTCATTTTAGGAAAGATACTCCAAATACTGCTAATGTGAAGTAAAAATAACAACAGGCCTGGGGATGTAGCTGAGTTGTAGAGAATTTGCCTAGCATGCAAGTTCTAGGCCCTGGAATCCATCCCCAACACCACGAAAGGTAAATGAAATAGAAACAAACAAACAAAAAAGAAACCATTTAAACTGTTTATATGTCAAAAAGAAAATATTCCAAAGTTCTAAGTTAAAATCAGATTAGAAAATATTCAATTTCTGATTTTTACAGAATAAGCACGGATAGTACTGAAGAAGGAACTGGAAATAGTGATTCTGCATATGAAAATATTTAGAATTATCTGGACCTAGCCAAAAATGGAAGAAATAAAAACAGGAGATACCCTCATTTTGGAAGGAGCTGTTGTGTAAGGGCCTGAGGCAATTCTTAAACCAAATGCCTGAATAAATCCCTCTCTCTGATTCATTTTACATTATCATATTACCAACAAAACCTCTGAAGAGTAGAAAACAACACTCAAACTGGATTTTTAAAAAAATAACTTGCTCTAATTGTGAAAGCAATGTTCTTCGATAAATCTTTTCCAAATATAACACCACACTCCACAGTATGGTTTATACGGAGTTCTAAAGTTCATCTAAATTTACCAGTGATTTTAATAGAACTGTATCAAGTGGATCTGCCCTCAGCACCTCTAATTCTGAACAATGTGTCTGTTAAATTTAAGACAAAAGTACTTATATTACCTCCAACTTTAAAAACAAGATACATCTTATAACATTGAAACTGAAATTAAACTGAGGGAAATTCATCATATGTGCTTTGATAGGAATTTAAATTTATTTGTTCTAAACCATTACATTTTTTTATAAACTTTATTTTTTTTTCTAATTTCTGGAACAGAGGTTAAGAGCATTACATGAATGAAAAATGTTCTCTATTTGTGTGAAATAAATTGAATTGCATTCTGCTATCATATAACTTATTAAAAAATAAAATTTAAGAGTAAATAAAAAGAGCATTACATGAAAAATGATTGATTATATTTGACTAAGTAAAACTACCAAACTTCTGTGCTTCAAAAATGTTATAAATAAGCCAATAAGCAAATGTGTGGTCCCCAACACTACAAAAGATGAATTAAATATAAAATGAAAATTTGAGTAATCAATCTTTTAAAAACACAATACAAAATAAGTTTAATATCACTGATATACAAAGACATCAATAGAAACAGATACTTAAACAAAAAGGTGAGTTCCATAGAAACCCAAAGTGTTTATAAAGTTTCCTATGGCCTCAAATTTATTTAAATAAATATTTCATTCAAAAATATTTATTCTGTTCAAGACCTTCAGATAATACCTTCACCAAAAGAACCTAAGGTTTTGTCTTCCATATTTATGACATTCAAGATCATATACTGTGAGATTTTCGTATTTATCACATTTAAAAGGGAAAATAATTTATCAAGTCTTATTCAAATAAAT
The DNA here is from genome assembly GCF_001458135.2 of Marmota marmota marmota. Lineage (NCBI taxonomy): Eukaryota > Metazoa > Chordata > Mammalia > Rodentia > Sciuridae > Marmota > Marmota marmota. The sequence goes on from NW_026000249.1 coordinate 32,936,622, forward strand.
GTGTCTTGGAATTGTTTTCCAATTATGGAAATGCATACATATCTGTAAAGAAAAACATTCAACAATGATTCAAGTTCCTAAAAATCCTAAATAAGCGGGGGCTCAGATTGTGGCTCAGTGGTAGAGTGCTCACCTAACACCTGCGAGGCCCTGGATTTGATCCTCAGCACCACATAAAAATAAATAAATAAAGATATTGTGTCCAGTAACAACTAAAAAACTCAATTAAGACTTTATTAAATATTTGAACTTCTAGTCATGTCCTAGTAAACTAGTTTTACTACTTTTTATGAAAAAATCATAAATGACATTATAATCTTCACTACACAGCTAGATAAATCAATTTTTAATGTATGACTCATGATCTTTTTTCTTGGAACCAATTTTTAAGTTCCTGCTACATACATGCCAAGCACTGGGTTACATGGGTGCCAGTATTACAATATTGCAGTGTCCTTAGGAGTACAAGTCCAATGGGAAGAAGAGACCAGTTAATAATCATTATCAATAAAAATCAGATAAATGAAATAGACGCAATGCCAGGAAAAGATATTAAATCCCCTTAACTAGCCTAGACTCATACTGAGCTAGGGAAAAGGAATTTCAGAGAAATTAACACTCAAAAATATTTACAATAAAGATGAAAGCATGGAGCCACATTCATAAGAATTCTAAAGGAGACAGAACTTTACAGAAGTGATTGGAATTGCTTCTGAAACTCCCGCAGGAAATCCTTACTTATGACCAACAACTCAGCTGCCTTTTGTACTAAAGAAACCTTTAAATAGCTCCCCTTCTACTTATATCCCTTCTAAATTCACTATTGTTACTCATCATGAGTTCACTGATATTAGTCAGCACAAGTTGGTTAGTCATCATTTTTTTAAAAAAACCATCCCCCTCCCTTTCTGGTTTTCCTTTCCTTTGGTATTTTGCAACATTTGAGAAGATGAGTAACTATACCCAAGAAATGCTGCTGGGCTTTTCTTTGTTTATGGTCTAAACAGTGACTCTAATCCCATTAATAATAAAACGGGTAGGATTCTTCATTGCTTGCCATGAAAAGGGGACACCTGGGTTTTTAGGGAGTTACCTTTGGATTAAAAAGTTGATTGCAAGTGTTTTGTTTGTTCTTTGGTTCTTTTAAACTTAGATATAGCTCACATACTCAAATTTTTATCTCTTTATTCAAATAATGAGTACCTGGGAATCATCCTATCTTCTGGCCAAAATGTTGGCTTTCAAAATTATGTTAGTGAGGCCCTACAAAATCAGCTCCAACTTATCCTTTGTTAAGACTTACCCAAATAACCCACTTGCTGGACTGAAAGAAAAGGCATCTTTGATGTAAACAATCCACAGGACATCTGAAAGTTCCCCTTACCCTCTGTCCGTCCGTTTACAGCTACCACCCCTCCACCCCTAACCACTGCCACTTACTCCCTGTTCTGTGGACTCAAGCTGCACTGAAATCCTCATCCTTCCTAATCATCATGTACCCACATCTTCTCTCACAAATAAACTGCTCTTCCTGGAGATACCATCCTTGAGGTTAGCTGTTTTACTCAGTACCTGGCATTTGTATGCATGCACTAAATTATCTGCAAAGCCAAATCTCTCACTTTGCCACTTCCTTAAAGCCAGACCCAGAACAAATCCTTCTCCTCTCATCTTGTTTTTTTCTTTTTTCTTTTTGCAGAGCCAGGGGGATACCAGGGATTGAACTCAGGGGCACTCAACCACGGTGCCACATCCTTAGCCCTATTTAGAGACAGGGTCTCACTGAGTTGCTCAGTGCCTCACCCTTGCTGAGGCTGACTTTGAACTTGCAATCCTCCTGCCTTAGCTCACTGAGCTAAGCTGGGATCACAGGCATGTGCCACCACATCCTTCCTGTCTTGGGTTCTTTTTCCATTATTCAAGTAGCCTGGTATAATGGTACAGCAACAATTATAACAAACAAATTCAAGTAAAGATTCCTGAGGAACCAGGAATAAATAAAAATTAACATTTTTCCTAATGTTTCACCATTTTCCTAATGATTACATATGGTTTACTTAATATTAAAGCAATCTGATATTTCATAGACTATTTAATTCCATGTGTACATGTAGACACATACCATCATGAATTGCCACAGAATGGTCTATCTGGTTTTATAGAATGGCTATATTGAATTAGAGGACTGTTGCTTGTTATTGAATATTATATAACAATATTTCTGTTTCTCCTTGAATTTCTTAAGAAAAGACTAGGGGCTGGAGGTCTGGCTCAGAGGTAGAGTCCCTGCCTACCATGTAGGAGGCCAGACTCAATCCCCAGCACCTCCAAGGGAAAAAAGAAAATAATGGAAGAAACTGGTTGCCAACATGCAAATGGCAAAAACTAGAAGTCCCTTTTTAGCTAGTCCTTCACAGATGGATCCTAGAATAAACCTTCACCAATTAATGGCTAGATTTCTCCCCCTCCTGTGTGGGCAGAAGAGGTAGGAGAGAGCACACCAAGACTAAGACCAGGAAGATATGAGAATGAACCACATTTTAGAACATAATCTCTGGTCTATCATTCCAACTACCTTACTAAACGTTAATTCTGAAATAATTTCTAGAAATTCTGTAATTAGCACGTGCAAGGCCTAGGTTCAATTCCTTGCACTGCAAAAAGAAAAAAAGAAAAAAAACAGCTTGGTTTTGTTTAAAAAAAAGTTTGATTTTTATAAAATCTGACAGAAATATAACATAGAATTCCAAAGACATAATCTTAATGGAGCTCACTCACAATTTATGTATCCACTGTATGTAAATTTTACTTTGCAAGATAAAATAATTTACAATACAAGGCTGGGTTGTGGCTCAAGGCACATGGTTCAGCACCCCATATAAATATATAAATGGTATTATGTCCAACTTCAACTAAAAATAAAAAATAATTTACAATACAGAAACATTCAGGGAAAGAAATTTATTTTTATTTTTTGGTGCTGACAATTGAACACAGGTCCTTAAGCATGCTAATCACACACTCTACCACTTAGCTACACCCCAGCCAGGTAAAGTGTGTTTTTTTAATGCACCAAAAAATAAGATCTGATGGGGCTGGGGTTGTAGCTCAGTGGTAGAGTGCATACCTAGCATGTGTGAGCTCTGGGATTGATCCTCAGCACCACATAAAAATAAATAAAATAAAGGTATTGTGTCCATCTGTAACAAAAAATAAATAAAAAATAAGATACTTTAAGGGGTGGCTAAATGGGTAACTAGGTATTTAGACTTTTGCTGAATAAAAGTATATTAAAATACCAGTCATCTAAGTGGTAGGCATATTTGTATTCATTGCAAAATTCTTTCAACTTTGCCATAGACTTGAAGATTTTCATTAAATCTTGAGAAAAAATGTGTGTAAACTTAATTTTTAAAGTCATTTGCACAGATATTTCTCTGGAGTCAGGTGCAATGATCACACCTCAAATCCTAGCTACATGGGAGGCTGATGCAGGAGGATCCCAACTTTGCCGTCAGCCTTAACAGTTTAACAAGAGCCTGTCCAAAAATAAAATTTTAAAGAAAGGGCTAGAGATGTGGCTCAGTGGTATAGTGCTTGCCTAGTATGCTCAAGAGACCACAAACAAATATTATTCTGGCCATCTGATTGGCACTACCAAATAGAAGTTTTTGGCTTACACCTGCCTTCTAAAAGGATCCCTCATGTTGGGGGGTAAGATCCGTCATGGCTTGCACCTGACTCCCACCTGAGAACCAGCTGACTATCCTGTCAATTGGCAGGACTCCAGTGTGCTCTGCAGCACTCTGTCAAGAGAGGCAGGACCAAACCACCTGTCACTGCCACAGAATGGTGTATCTGGTTTGACTGTATACCATTCTCAGCCCCATAACTGAAGCATTCAAGGATCTGGGGTCACTAGGAAGCCATTGTCCACAACATGCAAGTATTTCCCCAGATCCCTTGTTAGGTGTTGTCTGTCAGCTCTGGCACTTCTTGAAGCTCTTCCCCTCCCCTCATCCACCCAGTAGCACCCTGCCTGGCCCTCCTAGAACATCAAACAAACAGCAGAGAAAGGCCAGGCATCTCCTTGCTCCAGCTCTTGAGCCCAGGTGGGGGAGAGGCATTTTCAGCATGAAAATGGAAACAAGATATGCAATCTCAGATCATAGAGAGGTCCTGTCAACCTGCAATGCACAAAAAGAGGGACTCGTACCACCTGTGGCTATTCATACTTATCCCAGAATCATAAAAGCAAGAGAGAGGGTGAAAATGCTTATTCTCACAGCTTGAACCTGCCAAAGACAGGCAACTGCTGAAACAGAGGCAGTTGTGAGAACAGGAAACCCATCATTTTGCTCAGAGGAAGCAACAAAGTTAAGAAAAAAGTGAAAGTAACACTCAATGAATCCAATTCTTCCCCACCACTTATTATTTCAATTCATACCTTTCTCTCTAGGTTTTCTGGAAAAGACTTCTTAGACTACAGCCAGACCACAGAGCATATTGGTGCTGTGGTTTTGCTGGAGCTGGGCTGCTTCAACTCTGAGTTAGGGCTAGAAGCCATATAGAAGATGATCTGAGAGAAAAATCCAGAGTCCAGTGGGAAACCCCATTACTAACCCTAATGATCTCATAGGTCATCCATCTTTTCCAGGCTACAAAAACCCCACTCCCGCCCTGCCCCTATCCCCTTATCTTGCCCCTCCAGACATTCTAATAAAGCCCAGACAACTTTAGAAGAAAAGGCCACCTTTTATCTTCCTCTCCAGCAAGTACTTGAGCACATGCTTTCATCTGTCCCCAGAAGGGACAATCCAAGGGACTGTAATTCGAAGAGGGAAGGGGGGAGTTGTTCCAAGTATACACTTACAGTTTGGCAAGATGAAAAGGTCCTAGATCTGCAGCATAACAGTGTGAACATCGTTAACAATATTGTTCTGTATATTTAAAAATGGTTAAGATGGCAAATTCTAAGTTATGTGTGGTTTTGGCATAATTAAAAAAAAAAACATACACACGGCACCTTCATTCTACATTTTGGGTCTCCAATTTAACATTCTGGTTATTTAAAACTGAAAACAAATGTTGGGGTGATTTTTCTTTTAGAGAATGAAGCCCCCAATGTCAAATTGCTCTGAAGACTCAAAAACAGAATGATTACAAAGCACTCAAAACCGTTCCTTGGGACAAACTTTGTCATTTTAAGCATGCATGACATTTTCATAGCAGGAAGGATCCTGACATTCTTCTCAAATGGTATGCGTGGTATGCTGAATTGGCTTCTAAATCAAATGAGGCTGCTGATATGTAGTCTTTTAGCAAAAGAAGGATATATCACAAGACAGTCTTGCAGGCTGAACACTGTGGCTATTATAACAAAGGCAGCAAAATGAATCATTCATGCGGAGAGGGAGTGAGAGTATACTAGCTACTGGCTAGTTTTTCAATAGTTCCCCCACTGGTTCCCCCTCTAACAGACCTCTCTTTACTTTCTCATTACTCTAAACATGGCTCCATCAGCCATCCCTCTGAAATGTAAAAGTTATGCTAAGGAGACGACACATATATAATAAATGTAAACTGACAGAGCAAAAAAGCAGAGCAAACTTATTCACCCAACATTCTTCTTATAAAACACTAAACCCAAAGGAAACTGCACATTTCCTCAAGCTCAGGATTTCAACTTCCCTCTGTAAAAATTATTATATAAGGGAATAAATTGGGGTGGCCAAGACTATTTCTCCTGTAACAGAAATGTGATGAACATTTCTGTATCTCGGCCTTTGAGAGTAAAAAACAAGTACTACATAACTGAATTTCCAAGTAGCTCATGACTCCTTGGCTTTGGGGAAATATGATTGAGAAGAACAGTCTCCATTTGCATTTTACCAGAGGCATTATTCAGGTAAGTGAAATCATGAACAAGATGGAAAACATTATTTGCTTAGTTTCTCTGTGATTTACATATTCCTCAACAAATTGTAGCCTATTCAAAAAACTAAACAAAAGGTTAACAGTGGCTAGGAGACTATGGGAAGTTCCTGGCAAGGATATCAATAATCAAAGAGAGCAAAGAGACCAAACAGTGCAAAAGGTTTGTGGGCTCAAGCTGAAATCAAACTCTCCAAAGTCCCCAAATTCACATGCTGTTAGGCAAAGCAGGGACTTCAAATGTGAAGTATGCAAAGGCCTAGCTCTGACCTTCTGATACCTCTCATCCCTCCTTAACCAAAGGCCTTCTTTTTTTATTTCTATTGGTTCTTTCCAGTTATAAATAACATTAGAATTCATTTTGACAAAGTTACATAAACATGGTATATGAATTTGTTCTAATTCAGTTCCCAGTGCTTCCCCTTTCCCGCTCTTCCCTCCTCTGTTCTGATATTTACTTAGTTTTTTTCCTAATTAGTGTCTTGTGGATATACATAATAGCGAGATTCCCTGTGGTATATTCATATATATACATTGGAAAGTTAGTTATTTCCCTATCCAATTTCTCTTCCCTCCCCTTCAATCCATTTATCTGTCTTCAACTCTTTTATCCTTTTTTTATGTGGTGCTAGGGATTGAACTCAAGGCCTTGTGCATGCAACGCAAGCACTCTACCAACTAAGCTATATCCCCAGCCCTCCTCCTCCTTATTTTGGATTAGCCTCCGCATATCAGAGAAAACATTTTGAGTTTTTTGGACTGGCTTAGCATGATGAGTCTCCAGTTCCATCCATTTGCTGACTAATGCCATAATGTCATTATGGATGGGTAATACTCCATCGTGTGTGTATGAGTATACACACATACATACCACATTTTCATTATCCACTCATCCATTGAAAATGGCCTTCTTGGGCTGGGGATATAGCTTAGTTGATAGAGGGCTGGTCTTGCTTGTACTAGGCCCTGGGTTCCATACCTAACACCACACCAAAAAAAGAAAATGGCCTTCTTGATCATGCTTCTTGGCTCATCTGCTCCCAAGAACATAAGAGAGTGTGGTATATACTCTTCCTCTCAGAGTGCTACTCTTTTAATGGGAAGTAAATATCTTCCATTAATTAAGTGCCAAGATAGGGCTGCAGTTCAGTAGTAGAGCATGTTTAGCAAAGCCCTGGATTCAATCCCTATGAGGAACAGGAGGATGGTGACAACTGGGACACTGAGAAGTCTTAGAGGCGAGAGAGTACTGCTCCCACTAGCCAGTCTGTCCCTATGGGCATCACCAGCTCCTGACAGCAGCTACAATGCACCATGTATGCATTGCTTCTCCCAGATACTGCAGAGTATTGCCTTGTCCCCAGCTTATTTCCCCTGTCAAATCGGGCAGGGTGGGCTGGAAGTTAATTGGACCAGAACATCTAAGGTCCTCAACTCAAGGCTTCAAACTCAGCACCAAAGTAACACCAGAGCCTGCTTGAACCAGCTCTCTCCTTGTCCCTATCTAAATAAACAAACACAAGAAGCACATTTAACAACTCGTAGAATGATCTGGCCCCTCTAGCCTTCTAGTGATCTGACACCAATACAGGGCCTCACTATAAACAGTTCCAGAATTAGAATCAGTGTCTGCACCTATAAACTGCAAAGAGAGAACAGAGGCTTTGAAAGAGGGCCCTTTGGAACATTATTTATATCTAAGTGGTCTGGNAAAAAAAAAAAAAAAAAAAAAAAAAGCTAAGGGCTGAGGCTGTAGCTCAGTGGTAGAGCGCTTGCCTAGCATGCATGAGGCACTGGGTTTGATCCTCAGCACCACATGAAAATAAACAGATAAAATAAAGGCATTCTGTCCATCTACAACTACAAAAGAAAACTTTTAAAAAATTTAAAAAAATAAAAATAAAAATAAAAAAGGCTAAGCTCTGAATATATTTGACATTACTGCTAATGACTTCTAAGTCTTACGCTACCTTTTCTCCTGTGAATATATGCAACTCCTAGTTAAGGTCAATCCACCATGTGCTAGATTCTTCTTACCTCCTCAGAGACACTAGTCCTACCTTTCCCTCCTCTATCTGCTATCTCATAAGTATTTTTCCCTCTACTGGATCATTCTTAGCATATAAATATCACTACACTGACTTGATTTCCCTCACCTTAAAAACTGGATATAAAACTTCTGTCCTTATGTCCCCTTCAGTCTATAGCTCCATTTTTGTTTATTGTTTATCTATACTAAACCTCCTTCAATAGCACTGCCATACTAATTTCCTTTCCCCCACATTCTTGAACTCACTCCAATAAAGGATGTCCCCTCTCACCATCCCTTCATCACAACAGTGTGTGTCAAGGCCTCCCATGGACCTGGCATGATGGTGAGCTGCCTATAATCCCATTAACTCAGGAGACTAAGGCAGGAGGATTCCAAGTTTGAAGCCAGTCTCAGCAACTTAGCAACACCCTAAGAAATTTACCCAAACTGTCATGCACATTTTAAGCAACTAAAAACTCTTTTCTTCTTGAAATACTTCTCACACTTGACTCCAAGATAATCAGTTCTCTTGTTCTCCTCGTACTTTCCTGGACACAGCTGTTCAGTCTTAATTATCCCTTCTGCATTCTTTTACTATCAAGTAGAGTGTCCCAGGGCTCAGACCACTCCTTCTCTTGGCTGTACTCCCTCGCCTCGTGCCTTTATCCAAGTTCATGATTTTGAATGTCATCTATGCACTGATGGCTCCTATAGGTCTACCTTCAGCCTAGAAGGCCACAGAGAAATACTCAGCTATCCAATTGAGTATGTAATATCACTACTTAGACAACTCCAAGATATAAGAAATTTATTAAGGAATAGACAGTTGAACATGAAAGCTCATCTAGTCTAAGCCCTGGTTTGAGAAGAACCCACAGCTCCTAGAAATACACTCATTTTCGAAAGATTAGATTAGAAAGAGCAGAGAACTCTGGTCCACCAGATGCTTTCAACCACCTCTCTAAACTAATTAAAAGCTTAATGCTGTAAAGCACTCTAAATATAAAAATAAAAGGGAATTGTAACAAACTAAATTAAAATAACATATATTAAAGAAGAATTCCATAAAACCAGGCTGAGGCAGGAGGATCATGAATTCAAAGCCAGCCTCAGCAAAAAAGCTAGGCGATAAGCAACTCAGTGAGACCCTATCTCCAAATAAAATACAAAATAGGGTTGGGGACCCTGAGTTCGATCCCCAGTACCCCCCCACCACCACACACACATATAAAAAAAAGAATGAGAAAACAATTTACCTCTTTGATTTATGGGATTTTCAGGTCACTATACTATGGAGTCAACTCCATTTTATAGACATTCCATCCACAGCCTGAATATCAGAAACTGATGTTCACAGAGTAGGTGGTCTGGGTCTCCATAGCTGGTAAGAGAAGACTTGAAAGACCTGCAGCATGCTTTAGGAGTGAGGCTTCTCTAGCAGGGCTGCAGAATGATCTCCTCACTACTGATATATTTCCACTTTTATCTAATTTATTTCCCAGCAGCATAAGGAGAGTTCCACAGCAAGAGAGACATCTCTTCTTTTAAATCCAGATGGACAACAATTTAATAAGAATCTGAGGACTAGCCAGGCTTGGCAGCACCTGCCTGTAATCCCAGCAACTCGGGAGGCTTAGGCACAAGTTCAAGGTAAGCCTCAGCAACTTACTAAGATCCTCTATCAAAATAAAAGCAAAAAATAGCTGGGGATGTAGCACAGTGGTAAAGCACCTCTGGGTTCTATTCCCAGTACTGCCACACAAAAAAAGAAGAATTTGAACGCAGAGGAAAAAAAGTAAAGCTAATATGCCTAAGCAAAGATCAACCAGGGTTATCACTAAACACATCTTGGATCATTTTAAGTTGGGAAACACATTTGTAAATGAGTTACAGTAGTATAGCCTAGGCATTTATACTCTGAATCATGATAAATATAATTCTTAACAAATGAAGTCACAAATTTGTAAGTTCAATATATTTTATCACTATTACCCGATATTTCCTTGTATAAAAAATGAAGTAACTGGATCAGATTATTTTAGTAGCATCCTCCACTAATTCATACACAGGAATAGTAAGAGCCATATTCTGAAAAGCAATGAATTCTTTAGAAACTAGAATATTCTAATGGTCTATTAATGTAAAACAATTTAGAAGATGAAGCAAGGCACAGAAAGTCAGCCTGGACCAGAACAAATATTAAACTAGAGCTGTGACAAGTTGTTTCTCCAAAATCAACATTAATATCTCTCGCCTCTATGTATAAAGAATGGGTATAAAACCTAAGGAATAAATATAATTGTCCCTCAATTTCTACAAAGGATTAGTTCCAGGATCACTGTGCATACCAAAATCCTGGGTACTCAACTCCCTTAGATAAAATGACATAAATATACATAGAACAAACCTATACCCTCCTGTATGCTTTCAATCACTTAAGATACATGATAAAATAAACACCGTGTAGTTGTTATACTGTATTGTTTAGGAATAAGAACAAGAAAAAATACATAAACAGGTTGAATACTGACGTGATTTGTTTTTTTTAATATTTTCAATCCTCTGATGGTTGAATTTGCAACCATCAAAGGAGCCCATGGATAGAGAACTAACTGAATACAACCTGAAAGGCAAATCAAAGCTAAAAAATTATAGAAACTTTAATTTTGGAAAGGATGGACAAGATAAATGGAACCAACCATTCTTACCAAAGATAATTGAAGGGGCTGAACAAAGTAGAAGAAAACTTCGTGCGTGCATGCACGTGTGTTTTTATTTTATTTGTGTGTGTGTGTGTGTGTGTGTGTGTGTTTGTAGTACCAGGGACTGAACCCATGGTACTCACCTGCTAAACTATATCCCCAGTCTAAGGTCTCAATAAATTGCTGAGGCAATCCTCAAACTTGTGATCTTCTTACCTCAGCCTCCTCAGTCACTGGGATTACAGGTGTGCGCCACCACACACAGCCAAGAAAACATTCAAAATTATCAAAGATCTATTAAGATGGTGAAGAACAACTGAGTACCAAGCCTGAAAGTGGATGGAAGAGTGGGGCTGTTCTGGCCAGGGAAATGTTTGCTGGTGCCCCAGGATACAAAGAAGGTAAAGATTATTTCTGATGGTCTCTGGGGAGGAGGAAAATTAACTGAGGCTAAAAGTGAAATCACCTCATTTGCAGATTAAAGAAATCTTGGTACATACCCAAAGGAGTTAGAATCCGCATGCTGTAGTGATGCAGCCACATCAATGTTTATAGCAACTATAAACTATGGAACCAACCTAGGTACCCCCTGCAACAGATGAATAGGTAAAGAAAAGGTGGTGTATATATACACAATGGAGTTTTATTCAGTCATAAAGAATTACTTTATGATATTTGTCAGTAAATGGATGGACCTGGAGACTATCATGATAAGTGAAATAAGCCAATCCCAAAAAACCAAAGGTCAAATGTTTTCTCTGATATGTAAAGCTAACTCAGATAAGGTATGGGGAAGGGGAAGAAGAAAAGTTCAGTGGATAGACAAAGGAGAATGAAGGGAAGGGAGGGAGATAGGAAAAGGAAAGACAGTAAAATGAATCAGACATAACTTTCCAATGTTCATATGAATCTCATCATTGTATACATCTACATGACTGGAATCCTAAATAGAATAACATATAATCCATGTTTGCATAAATGTTAAACTATATTCTACAGACATGTATAACTAAAAGGAACAATTAAAAAAAAAAAAAAAAACTATGGGAAACAGAAAATAAACAGCCCTCACTCATATGGACTTAACATCTGGGTGACTCAGATGACCTGGTACACAGAAACATGAGAAATAATGAAATGCATATTTTAAGTCACTCATTCTTGAAGTGATGAGTATGCAGTAATAGAGGACTACAACAGGTGACAGAGGATTCACTAAGACTGTTTAACATGGATTTGAGTCCCAGAGATAGAGGAATGAGAACATAGGCTGGAAATGGTATTGAAAAAGAAATGGCTGCCAAGTTCTCAAAATTCATTAGTCATTTTTACACATAAGAAACCCTAATAACTAGCTCAAAAGGGAAAATAAATACATTGGAAAGGCATCACATTAAAAGTACAGAAAACTAAAGATGAGGATACAACTTTTAAAGTAGCCAGAGGGGGAAAAAAAGCAAATTATATTCAAAGTACCAAAATTGAGACTAATAGCTAACTTGCCAAAAGGGAAATTACTTAAGTCAGAAGGCAATGGTATCCTCAAAGTGCTGACAGGATTTTTTTGGCCAACCTAAAATTATATACCAAGTGAAGAAATCCATCAAAAGAGTAAATAAAGGTGAGAAAGACACTTTCAAATGAACAAAAATTGGAAGAAATTATCACTAGCAGAACCACACTAAAGGACATAGGAAATATATATATCAAGCATAACCAAATAAACCCCAATGTGTTCAAAATTTAATTAACAGATCTAAGCAACCCATGGATCAAGGAAAAAAAAAAAAATCAATGAAAGTTTAATACGTTTTAAGTTAATCGTAAATTAACATCTAACTTGTGGGATAAAGCCAGCCAAGGCTACTTAGAATAATAAATACAGGGCTGAGGATATAGCTCAATGTCAGAACACTGGCCTAGCATGTGTAAGGCCCAAGGTTTTCATCCCCAGCACCACATACATACACACATGCACGCACGCATGTTAGAAAATGACAACAGCACCAGTCATGATGGCATACACCTGTAATCCCAGCAATCCTGGAGACTGAGGCAGGAGGATCACAAGTTCAAAGATAGCCTCAGCAACTAAGGGAGACCCCGTCTCAAAATATAAAATAAAAAAGGCTGGGGATGTGGCTCAGTAGTTGAGCACTCCTGGGTTCAATCCTCAGTACCAAAAAAATAGAAAATGAGATCAGCTAAAGCCTAAAAACCTAAACCTAAATCAAGACATTAAGAATTAAGAGAAAATAAACCCACAGAAATTACAAAGAAAGAAACAGTAGTAAGAACAGAAATATAAAGAAAATAAGCATAGATATAATCAACAAAGCCATTCAATGGCCATTCCAAAGATTAATAAATATCCTAAGTCTTTGATGAAAACAGGTGAATAAAACAGATAACTTATAAATGCACATTGTAAAGACAATTAAATAGCATATTTGAACCAACTTTATATCAAAAAGTTATCCTGTTTTGAACAAATTGGGGAAATTCTCAAAAAAGTACAACTTAATACTGTCCTAATATTTAAAAAACAGACCTAAAAGAAAATCAGTAATTTAAAACCATCCCACAGTAAAATAAAAGGCATGCCCAGGTGGCTTCATCAGCAAGTTTTACCAAAAGTTTAAGTACATGGAGACATTTTACACAAAAATGTAAGGATAAATTATACAAATGTTGCCACAGTATGGGAGCAAAGGGGACTTCCCCAGCTTGGAGATTAGCTGAACCATTTTTTTTTTAAACACAACTAGAGTTATACAAGAACTAAAAATTATAGGCAAATCTCTTTCACAATCATGGGTACAAAAACCTTGGAAAATATTAGCAGGTGAAATATACATTACCATAAAATCTACATCTACTTTGATGAAACTGGATTTAAATTAGGAATCCCCACTTTAAATTGAAGTCAATCAATATTACTTACCATATCAACAGATTGAAAAATGTATTCAATAGTAGAAAGTGACATCTATTTTTTTTAATATAAGCAATTGGAAGGTAAATTTATAATATAAAAAAAGATAAATACCCCAAATCTATAATAAACACCATATCTAATGGTAAAACATCAAAAGCTCAACCTTATATGCTGGGCATGGTGACACATGCCTGTAATCCCAGTGGCTCAGGAAGCTGAGGCAGGAAGATCACATGTTCAAGTTTCAAGCCAGCCTCAGGGAGGAGGATCACAAATTCAAGGCCAGCCTCAGCTGGCCAGTTTTAATTAATATACCACTTTTCTATATGAATATTATATTTCTTAAATGTGCATATATGCATAAAAATTTTGAAAATTCCCAAAGAAGGGTTGGGGTGTGGCTCACTTGCTTCACATGAGTGAGGCCCTTGGTTTGATCCCCAGCACGACCTTAAAAAAAAAAAAAAAAGGCTGGGGATGTAGCTGAGAGGTTAAGTACCCCTGGGCTTAATCCCCAGTTGTCCCCCACCCTCCCCCCCCAAAAAAAGAATCCCAAGGAAGGGATAAAACAGGGAGGGAAATCCATGATAATTAGGTGTTTAAAATATAAAGAGAATCAGGGCTACCATGCCTAGCATGTGGGCAGTTCTAGGTTCAATCGTCAGCACGACATATAAATAAAACATAAAACAAAGGTATTGTGTCCAACTACAACTAAAAAAAATATGTAAAAAAACAAAGAGAACTAATTTGGAACAATCACTTTGAGGAAAACATCTTTGTTTAAAGGCAATTTCCTTTACAGTTAGGTAAGAAGAATTAAGTTCTGGTATTCTATTTCAAACTAAGGTGGCTATAGTTAACAATAATGTATACTTCAAAAAAGCCAGAAGCCAGCCAGGCACAGTGACACACGCCTATAATCACAGTGGCTCCAGAGGCTGAGACATGAGGATCACAAGTTCAAAGCCAGTCTCAGCAACTTGCTGAGGCCCAAAACAACGTGGTGAGATGCTGTCTCTGAATAAAAAGAAAACCCAACAGGGCTAGGGATGTGGCTCACTGGTTGAGTGCCCCCAAGTTCCAATCCCCTGTACCAAAAAAGCTAGAAAATTTTGAATATTCTTAACACAAAGAAATAATAAATATTTTAAGGTGATGAATAAGTGAATTACCCCCTGATTTGATCATTATGAAAAGTATGAATCAAAGCACACTGTATCCCATAAATATGTATAGTTGCTATATGTCGGTCAAAACTAAAATTAAGAAAATGAAAACAAATACATAAATACAACAAAGGACTACAAGAAAGATAGGCAATCTCTCTCCAAGACACTGAAGATATGGATTTTATCATCAGAAACTTAAGGTTTAATTTAGTTCACCATTTTATCACACTGCAGTCTTAAGAGTGTTTTAGCTTAGTCTAGTTTTCCTCATTGCAAAACAAGGATTCAACTTAACCTCATAAGGCTGAAAAAGGACATAGCCAAAGTGTCTTGTCACATAACAGAAGGTCAGTAAATGGAAATTGCCTTTATAATTATCACTGTTGCAAGGGAAAGGTGGGAACCTTCCCATTTGTATTAATAAGTTTACAATCTTGTACTGACATAAAAAATTCTGAGCAAAGGAATTACCAGCCATTAAGTTAATAAAAATTGACCACTAGGAACTATCTCACTTGAAATCATTAAAAAAGGTGACAAGTTCTACAGAACTCTCAATAAATCACATTTAACACATTCAATAAATATGACTTTACCAGGCTGCTCTAATAGTTTTTTTTCTGAAAAGAATTATAAGAACCCCTTTTATATGCATGTTAGATGACCACAATATCAATTTCTGTAAAAATAACAAGGATCCTTTGCAAACTGAGAACTTTAAGGACATATATAGGGTTTGGGGGTATAGCTCAGCGATAGAGCACCTGCCTAATGTACAGGGACTTGAGTTCAAACTCGGATCCAAAAGAGAAAGTGGGGGGGG
>NW_026000249.1:32952247-32961312 GCF_001458135.2 Marmota marmota marmota
GGGGGGGGGGGGGGGATGCCACTCCTCTACCCATCAAGGATGTTCATTCATTTATTCACATTAATCCAAATACCTTCACTGTAGCCCTACAAGCTGCCTACGAGTCTCTAATTGTCCCGGCCCTGTTGATCACACAAATAACCACAGGCCATGAAGGATCCACTGAATGTTTGAAAAACAGTGTGGTAAGATGGAAAAAGAATGTGTCTAAAATTCAAACAAATCTGCTTTCCAACCCTGGCTCTGCTGCTTCCTGATTAGAAGTGCTCTGTAAGTCTCCATGTTTTAAATTGCCCAACTGGAATAAAATAAACCACAGGTGATTGTTTTATGGAACTTCTTCAACACCGGATGGTTCTCCTGAGTGAAGCCACCTCTTTACTCAGATACTCCATAACATCAGATTGGGCATACTTCCTTGTAAAGGGGACTTCTTAAGTTTCACACCACATGGCTGGTGCAGTCATTAATGAGACACCTCCTGCAGAACATGAATTAGAATCCAAGAAACTCAGACCTGGAGGAGAGCTCTGAGACCAAGACATAACAGAACCTCTAGTCACAACTTGCTACAACTACCTGAGCTCATCATTTTACCTATCGGTACAAGGTGGTTAACTGTTAAGGATTTGAGGGGTGCAGTGCTGGAGGTTGAACCCAAGGATACTCTAACACTCAGCCCTTATTTATTTTTTTAATTATGAAACAGTGTCTCACCAAGTTGCCCAGTCTGGCCTCAAACTCGCTATCTCTTACCTCAGTCTCTCAAGTTGCTGGGATTAGAGTTGTGTGCAACTGTGCCCGATTAACTTTTTTTTGAGACAGACTCTCATTAAGTCACCCAGGGTGGGCCACCTAATTAAGGATTGGTCAGCATGAGTGATACATGATTTTTAAACTATTATATACAAATTTATCATTTCAGGTCAAACATATCAAGGGTGAACATTTCATCGCTTATTGGTAAATATGCACAGATACCCCATGATTCTGGCTGGAACCAACACTGCTTCCTTACTTAATTCTTCTGACTCAGTCACTCACTCTACGTCCCCTAAGGATGGCTTTCAAATCTAATGTTGGAAATTTCAGGAAAAAAAAAATAATGCAATCCAATATTCAATTTTCCAGTATTTTTTTCACCCTCATTGTAGTAACTAGCTACCCTAGAGCAATAAACAGCTACTGGCAACTTTTTCTGGAAAAAGTCATATGGTAAACATTTAATAGGCCTTGCTGGCCACACATTTGCTGTTGCAGTTATTCAACTCTGTCCTTGCAGCACAAAAGAAATGAGAAAAAAAAAAAGTGAGCATGGCAATTTTTTCAATAAAACATTATTTATAAAACAGACATTAGATATGGATCAGGGCTAAAACTGGTCCCACTAGAGTGCAAAGACTACATCTTAAAATAGCAAAAATCTAGGAAAGGGATCCTCAACCATGGCTGAATTATTACAATCACAGTTTAAACTTGCACACAAGTGCCCGCACACATATATGCAAAGGCCTATGTCTTATCTTGAATTATCAGAAACTCAAAGTGGAGCATGAACATGTATTATTTTATTTAAAAAAAACTCTCCATGTGATCTTAATATGCAGCCAGGGTTGAGATGGCCACATTAGAAGATGGTAAAGAAATTATAATTGTTAATATTTCATAATCAAAAGATAACATTAATAACTATGTGACTTTTTTTCTATCCTGAGAAAGAAAACTTAGATGAAGGGCTCCCCAAGAGATTCAGGCTGTTAAAGAATTTCTTGATCAAGAGTTATTTGGTTTAAGGGAACTAAAGAAAACATACAATTAACTTCTCTAGAACACTGTATTTCAACTGAGGAATTGTCTTTGCTAGGAAAAGAAATGAGATGGCATTGCCTTATCTCAGACCTTTGCCATTTCTCTTACAATTTTAACCAAATTCAACAGTGCATTAGAAAGTCACTCAAAATGTAACATTTAAAATTACTCCAGGGGCTAGGGATGTGGCTCAAGCGGTAGCGCGCTCGTCTGGCATGCGTGCGGCCCCGGTTCGATCCTCAGCATCACATACCAACAAAGATGTTGTGTCTGCTAACTAAAAAAAATGAATAAATATTTAAAAAAATAAATAAATAAAATTACTCCATATCATAAAGTATCGTTAATAAAAAGCAGCACTGGAAGCAAGGCTTTTGTTTTTCTATATACTCCATTTTGTGCAAAAATTATTTCTACCCAAGTTCTGGGGGGTTCTTGCTTTATTCTCCCAATTCCTCCTATAGGAAGTTGTTACTATAGCAAAATTTTCCCACCCTGATATTATTTGCCGCTTGTTTCCTTCTTCAGTTTTTGTTTTGTTTATTGGCTCTTTTTTTTTTTGGCACATAGCAACCACACAAATCTGTTACAAGCCGTTCACGGCACTACGATCCTAGGCAACATCCAGGGATGAATTTATCAAACTATGGAAACATTTAGCTGAATACCATAGTTTCAAATGTCTCTAAAGTGCTATTTGTGCTGTATGTATCCCAGTTCTGTCAATTCTTATGACTAATACATCTCTCTTTATCCTCATTCAAGCAGACTAGTGGAGGTTAGAGCAGAGAAAACTGGCTTGTAACTTTGCTCATTATTGCTGTATTTGGAATCTGAAGACATTAATTCCCTGCGTATATAGCTAAACAACAGATTATTTAGTACTTACTTCTGTATTTTTATGTCCTGACAGTAGTTATGAATAAATGGTGTAATCCTTTCTTAAATTTTGAGAATGTTCTAGTCTTCTTTTTAGAAAAGAGTTCAGCTGCTCCTATCGTAGCTATTTGAATCAATGAACTATTGGTAGACTGCTGTGATTTACCAACATTTTATCTAGAAATAATATGGAAAATAAAGATAATGGATATACCTCTTTGCAAAAAGGTTCTCCTGTGTGTTTACTAATTCACAAGTGAGTAACAAATTACTACCTGCCCAAAGAAAATGGATCATAATTAAGAAAGGGGATATAGACACAGAAAGGGTCTGTAAAGACACAATCACAGCCCTTTCTCTTAAATTCTTTCAGTAATGAGGCTTATCAGAAATGAGAATTAGTTACACACATCATGTGCACACACAGAAAATATATGGACATACATATAGATACTACATACATACATTTTAAAATATACACAACCATATAGAGCAAAGTATGAAGAACAATAAATTAACTAAATATGAATTAAGACTATACGTTTAAGGGGGGAATAAAAGATTGAGATTCCTTAGACTATGGAATTTTTTTCCAACAAGTATCCACCAGCAGGTTGTCCCATTCATGTCTTAGGTACATGATGGGGTTTTCTTACGCTGAGCAGCAGGGTTTCCCATGACTCGCCTCACAGCTGATTCACTTTCCTTGATGACAAGGCTGTGCAGTTTGTCCCTGAAGGGCTCATAGCCCACCACAAGGCGGCACACCTCAGGGAAGGAACAGCCTAAGCTGGAGAGTTCCCAGGGAAAATACTCCTTGGGTTATCTGAGGTAAGTAGTATGCATCCACAAGATAAATAAAAATATACACAGGAGCTTGGGTGTAGTTCTGGGTTCCATCCCCAGCATCAAAAACAAAAGAAAAAAGTTTGTTGATGAAATATTGCATTTTGTTTCTTTTTAATATTTTTTTAGTTGTTGATAGACCTTTATTTTTTTGTATTAAAAAATTAAATCTTTAATTCAATTTGCCAACAAAAAAAAGATTTGTATGTGGTGCTGAGAATCGAACCCAGTGCCTCATGCATGCTAGGCAAACACTTTTACCACTGAGCCACAACACCAGTCCCAAAATATTGCATTTGTAATGTCAACATCTGTTAAGAGCTTTTATCTTTATTAGTACTTTGAAAAGGTTAGATGAAAGACTTAAAAATAGTCTACAGGGGCTGGGGATGTGGCTCAAGCGGTAGCGCGCTCACCTGGCATGCGCGGGCGCTGGGTTCGATCCTCAGCACCACATACAAATAAAATAAAGATGTTGTGTCCACCGAAAACTAAAAAATGTTAAAAAATTCTCTCTCATTAAAAAAAAAAAAAAGAAGTCCACAAAGTAGCAAAGGTCATTTGACCTATGGTTAGAGTCCTAATGCAAATATGTAATTTGGCAAAAGCAAAATAAAAATCTATAAAACTAAGAATAATGGTACATGCTTGTAATTCCAGGGACTTGGGAGGCTGAGGAAGGAAGATAGCAAGTTTGAGACAAGCCTCAGCACCTTAGCCAGACTAATCTAAAAGTAAAAACAAAATATAAAAGGGCTGGGGATATAGCTCAGTAGTAGAGGGCCTCAGAGTTCAATCCCCAATACCACACACACACACACACACACACAAAAGAGAGGTCTATTAAATGATAGATGGGTGCCTTTTTTCTCTTTCAAGGAAAAAAAAAATCAAGATTTATCGCTGGGGATGTGGCTCAAGTGGTAGCGCGCTCACCTGGCATGTGTGCAGCCCGGGTTCAATCATCAGCACCACATACAAAACAAAGATGTTGTATCCGCCGATAACTAAAAAATAAATATTAAAATTCTCTCTCTCTCTCTTTAAAAAAAAAAAGATTTATCATTCACTCTTCTCAATTACACACACATACAAAAAGCTACCTATCCTCTATTAATGATACTGCTCATGATACTGCTCATGAAAGCATCCATGAACAATTAAGGAAATGAACGGACATGACTGTGATCCCATAAAATTTTATTTATAAACACAGGCACAGATTTGGCCCCATAGGCTACAGTTTTCCCTAAAACCTAGCAAGCACCTTATATTGGTTGAACATCTGGAAGTTTGTAAAAGACTTTCAAATACCACCTCATTCAGTATCGATGTCCTTCCAGGGATTTGGATGCCTGGCATACAATCTACACAAAAGAAAACTCAAGAACAAGATTGCTATCAAAGAACACTGACAAGTGGCTGAAAAGATTCTTCAGTTCAAGAATTATCACTTTGTTTCAAAGACTACAAATTTTACATTTTAGGTTATTTAGGATATTGTTTGAGTTTGGTTCTGTAAAATGGAAGAATCAAATAAGTCAAACAAAATGTCATATACCAAGATTGTGTAATCTAGATTAAATCTTCTAGAAGTCCCCAAAAATTCTACTTCTAAATTATTACCATTCTAACTATGCCTATTTTTATTTTTTATTTTTTGATACTGGAGATTGAACCCAGGGGCACTTAAACACTTGTCCCCTTTTATTTGAGACAGGGTCCTGCTAAACTGTTGAGGCTGGCCTGGAACTTGCAATCCTCCTGCCTCAGCCTCCTGAGCCAGTGGTATTCCAGGCGTGTACCACCATGCCTGGCCCTATTTTTAAATACTATATAAAGGGTTTTTTTAAATTTAAGTATTATTGATTTATTCATTAGTAACATTAAAAGGCAAATAATAATTAAAAATCAAACTTTGGTAAATAGTATGCCTAGCACGCAAAATGCCCTAGGTTCAAACTCAGCACCAAAAGAAAACTTTTCTTTTTAAAACATGAGTTCCTAAGGACCATCTATATCAGTGCTGTTCAAACTGTAATGGGCTCTCTCTCCTGGGGATGCTGCTACAATACAGAATCTGACTCAGTAGCTATGAGATGGGCCCCAAGATTCTGCAAGTTTAAGAAGCTCCTGGATGATTTAGGTGTTGATAGTCCCTAGACCAGCCTTCAAGTAGCAAAGAATTTGTAATAATCATCTGAGCTATAGTTTTGAATGTTTTATGTCCCTCCAAAATTAGTGCTTAAAAAATCTCCAAAACAAATAGTAAGAGGTGAAATCTTTAGAAGTGATCAGGCCATGAGGGGACAAGGCACCATCTATGCAGCAAAGAGCAAGCCCTCACCAGATAACAAATATGCTGGAACCTTGAGCTTGTCAGGTCTATAGAACTATAAACAATAACTTTCTTTTAGAAATTACTCACCTAAGTATTTTCTGGGATGTGGGGCCAAGAAGTTTAAATTAGCTCCCCAGGAATTCCTAGGCCCTTAAAAAAATGATTTGGACAAGGGATGGAGCTCAGTGATGGAAAACTTACCTACCATGCGTGAGGTCCTGGGTAAAACACCCAACAGTACAAAATACAATAAATAAAAATGTGAAAGTAAAAGAATTTAGAGTATAATTGATGAACTCAGTGTCTTTCCTTTGATGACTAGAAAATCCACAGCATTTTGACTTTTGAGTTAAAAACCAAGATAGTCAAGTGCTACCTAAATAGTGGCACTAAAATAGCACATTTGATACCATGGACTAAAATTATATCTTTTGGGGGAAATGGCATGTGCTGGTAGCCTATCTGTTGCCACATGTCATTCAATGCAATTTATGCTTTCCATACACTGTTTCTTTTAATCTGTTCATTTCAAAAGTGGCACCTGAACAAAGAGCCTCTACCTAAAGTCAGACTGTGGGTTCAAAACCAACTAGTCTCAGCTGGGTGCCTCTGCACCTGCCTGCAATCCCAGCATCTTCTGTAATCCCAGAGATTCAGGAGGCTGAAGCAAGAGAATTGCAAGGCTGGTCTAGGGACTATCAACACCTAAATCATCCGGGAGCTTCTTAAACTTGCAGAATTTTAAATTGCCAGCCTGGGCAATTTAGTGAGACCTCATCTCAAAATAAAAGGATATGTAGCTCAGCAGTAAAATGCCCATGAGTACAATTGATTACAGAAAGGGTGGGGGAGGGAGAAAGAGGAAGACAGAGGGAGAGAACACGCAGGAGAGAGCAGCCTGAGTCATGCATGATGGTGTACACCTATAGTTCCAGCTATGAGAAGCTGAGGCAGGCAAGTTTGAAGCCAGTTTTAGCAAGAAACCCTGTCAAACCGACCAACTCCTTTTTTGGGTAGGGAGTGTCCCGGGGACTGAATTCAAGGGCACTTGACCCCTGAGCCCCATCCCCAGCCAAACTATTTTGTATTTTATTTAGAAACAGGATCTTACTGAGTTGCTTAGGGCCTCACGTTTGCTGAGGCTGACTTTGAACTTACAACCCTCCCGCCTAAGCCTCCCAAGCTAGTAGGATTACAGGCAAGTACCACCATACCCAGCTATGAAAGACCAACTCTTAATAGCTGCTACTTTATTTGCTTATATTTTTATGTTCTACTTCTGATCATCTCATCCTGCTCCACGTTGTAGATGGGATTACTATTCCTGACTATTCCTCCTTCTCTACAACAGGATTTGATATCCCTGCCCATTGGCAAGTGAAGTAAATGTCCCCAGTTCACAGACTTTGGGTATGACCCTTTGACACACTTTTCAG
Source organism: Marmota marmota marmota (assembly GCF_001458135.2). Taxonomy (NCBI): domain Eukaryota; kingdom Metazoa; phylum Chordata; class Mammalia; order Rodentia; family Sciuridae; genus Marmota; species Marmota marmota. Next base: position 32,959,559 of record NW_026000249.1, read on the forward strand.
CATTTCTTTTACTAATAAAATACTTAGAAACAAGCTATAGTCTATTAAATATAATAATTACAATGACATAATAACATGAGGAAATACATAATATAAAATGAAATGAATATAAAATGAAAAACATAATATGACCGATTACAGCTATGAAAACTGCAGCATGCAGCATATATATGCACAGAGGAAAAGACGACTGAAAGGAAATCTATGTCAACGTATGATCAATATTTTTTTGGAATTACTAATATTAATTTTTGTACTCTAAGTGTCTGTTAATGGTGTCATTATGCTTCAATAATATACAAATTCACCTTCAACTTTGAAAATTCAAGGCAAGACTTCTTAAAATATAGTTTTAGGGAGTATAAAACATGGGCATGTCTTTGCAGAAGTGAAAAAGCCACACCTCAGAATTTTGCTCTTTATTGTGCAATAAAACCCCAGGGTCATCAGTTACTAGCAGTACGACCTTGTATAAGTTAACCACTCTGCATTTCCTCATCCATAAAAGGATTTAATATCTACTTCTTGGGCTATTTAGCACATTAAATAAGGTAATACATATAAAGCACCTGACTCTCATAAGCATTCAATAAAAGTACCTTTCTTTCATTACAGCTAATATCACAGAAAATGGATATAATTATATCTCTTATAAAAAAGACTACCTCAATGAGGCATTAACTAGAGATAATATTCGAGGCAATTTAACACCCTCAGCACTCCATGGAATCAGCTAGAAGGAGTTCCTACGGCATGAACCACTTCTAAGGACCCTCAGGATTACACTGGGGATAATCTATTTTAAAATCACCTGAGTAACAAGCTTTATTCCATCTGCAAACTTCAATTCCCCTTTGCTATGTAACACATTCACAGGTTCTAGGGATTAAGACATGGATATCCTTACAGGGCCATTCTTTATATGTCATACTGTGGTACTTGACAGAAAATAATTCAATACTTAATAAGCCACTGACATGCTAGATTCCCACAACAAAGCACATTCCTCATGAACCCATCTTTTCTGATCTTGGATCCTCTCCATGGCTGATTAACCAACACTCAGCCATTTAAAGGAAAGTATTTAACTCCAGGAAGTATACTTAAATAAATGCATGTTACCCCTCATTTGTTCAGCACTGACTGAGGGCCAAGTTCCAAAAGAGGTAAATATGACAGTCTCAGACCACAAAGAAGTCAGTAGAAGCTGGGATGAAATAGAATCCCAATGGCATTGAAATCAGGCTACTAGAAGGACCCTTAAAGTTCTGTGGAGCTGTAACTAAGGTTGCTGGAAGGCTTCCCGGAAGAGGGTGTTTGAGCCAATTGTTTGGAAGAAAAGACATTTGAGGGACTGAAAGGACAAGGCTCAGCATGGTGCCGGTGAGCACAGGCAAAGGAAGAGGCAGAATGGGGGGAAGACTACATGTTGCTTCTGAATTCTGCTGGAAAATAATGTCATTTTAAACACTAGAGGGGAGGGCTGGGATTGTGGCTCAGTGGTGGAGCCACTTGCCTCGCATGTGTGAAGCACTGGGTTCACATATAAATAAATAAAAACAAGATATGAAAAAACTAGAAGGGAGGAAGAAGCCAGCCTAAAACCTGAGGCTATAAAGGAGCCTCTGATCCCAGAAAGTGTGCAGCAAGATAAAGAAAAACTGAGGCCACTGAGGATTGGGCCTATGAGTTCATCACTGGGCCACTAACGAACAAGGTCATTTTTGGATTCTGTTTTTTTTTTTTTTTTGGCT
>NW_026000249.1:32963605-32973566 GCF_001458135.2 Marmota marmota marmota
TTGTTTTTTTTTTTTTTGGCTGGGGGAGTACCAGGGATTGCACTCAGGGGCACTCAACCACTGAGCCAATTCCCCAGCCCTATTTTGTATTGTATTTAGAGGCAGGGTCTCACTGAGTTGCTTAGTGCCTCACCGTTGCTAAGGCTGACTTTGAACTCACGATCCTCCTGCCTCAGCCTCCTGATCTGCCGGGATTACAGGCATGCACCACCATGCCTGGCTTGGATTATGTTTTAAAGAGAGGCTAGAATACAAAATGACAGCAAATGGTCAGAAGGGGAGAACACAGGACAATAAAGGGGACAAGGAGCTGGGTACCTTGGGAGAATGTCATCCATGTACTTGGGAAGATGAGGAAGAAGGTCCCAAATTCAAGGCCAGCTTGAGCAACTTAGCAAGACCCCCACCTCAAAATAAAATATAATAAAGTGGGGGTATAGGTGGAAGACAAGAGGGAAACATGGAATGAGAGGGGCAAGGCAAGGTGGTAGGTAGGGAACTTCTCTGAGCTCTCACCAAGAACCAGTCACTGTGTTTGTACATTATCATGTAAGGAATGAAGGTGAAAAAAAACAGTGACTCTGCCCACCAGTTTCTCTTTCCAATAGTGAGTATCAAGAAGAAGCAGTATGTAAGGTGAAGTAAAAATTCTGAGTTTTGACACATTTGTAGACCAAGGAAAATAACCAAGTTAGAAGGAAGACAATATATGACAGAGTATGACAGCTAGAGTATGTCCTGACAAAGGCAAAAATGGGTCACAATCAAGAGCACAGCGGGGAGGCAGGGGATGTGGCTCACTGGCATGCATGAAGCCCTGGGTTTGAACCCTAGCACTGCAAAAAAAAAAAAAAAAAGATACAACAATTCTTCCTACTTTGTGTAGGTACCTGTGAATAAATAAGCAAAAAAAAATTAAATAAAGAATATCAGATTTGGGTGGGAACTGGAGGACCCTCTTCTGTGGATTAGGGAGAGGTGCCAGCAACAGAATAGGTAAGAGGCTGTGAAGTAGGAGGCAAGTGACAAACCCCAATTTTTGAAAACCAAAGAAACTTCCTTCATTTCTTCTGGTCTGATCAAAACCATAGGAGTAATTGCACAAATCAGGGTTGAAACTAAGAGAAAAGTCTTAATTATGGTTTTACCTTGAAGCAGCTCTGTTACCTTCAGTGAGTCAGTTAAACTTCCTAAGCTGCATCTTTAAAAGGGAGATTTATAAAATGATCCAGCTGTCCCTTCCAGCTCTACATTTCAATGGCTTCAAGGAGACCCTTCCGACCTTGAACAGAGTGCCAGGTTACCTACCAGAAAAAAAGAACCAAAAAAAAAAAGTAAGACATGAACAAAAAGTAAAGGTGTATATAATTTAAATACCCTTGAGCCATTTTCACATCTTGCTTTTGACAGTGACAGCCACAACAAACAGATGGCTACTGCTGACAAGGGTTGCATCATTAGTCCTAATGATAATTGATGTTTTTATAGCTCTTTACTGTTTAGAAAGAGCCTTCACACATGAAGCAGTTTTACTTAATCCCCACAACAGCCCTATGAGAAAGATAAGGTACTATTCTATTCATTTTCTAGCTGAGGAACACAGGCTTATAAAGGTTGGAGGCCCAAGGCCCTAAAGTAGATGAATGACAAAACTGGGACTCAAATTCAGGCACCCAGAATTAAACATTACTATTTTTTTTTTTTGTTTCCTTGCTGTTTCTTAGACACTGACACATAGCTCCTATTTCCCCATTAGGCATCACAAACATAGAACATTTGAAAGACTCAAAAAAGACTTGCCTAGTTTTACTTTTTTAATTGATGCTGGCAATACAGTTTATTGAAATCCAAATACAGCCTTAATTTCCAAGTGATGAATGATTCATTGGAATCCAAAGGGAAGAGACAGAAAGGATTAGGATTCAGCTACAGTCATGTGCTGCATAAGGATGTTTCTGTCAATAATGGGAGCTGAAAAAGTTCCTACCAGTTTTAACCATAGCACAATGCATTACTCACATGTTTGTGGTGATGCTGGCATATACAAACCATGGTGTTCCAGTCAAATAAAAGTATAGCACGTACAATCATGCACAGTATATGATACTTGGCTATACTAGCTAGGTTTATGTAAGTACACCCAATGATATTTACACAGTGACAAAAAAATACCTAATAATGCGTTTCTCAGAACTTATCCACTTCATTAGGGGACACGTGATTGCATACTGATGTCCTCATTCTCAGCATGAGGAAACAGAGGCCCCTTGCAGAAAAGATGACTTATGGGAAGCAGAGCCAACATGAGAACTCAGGGCCTCCACCAGCCCTAGGGCTCTTGGCCCAGCCAAGTCTTACACAGCTTCAAACAAAAGTTAACAACAGACTTGCTCCTTAACAATGAAATGGTTCAACTTTAAGTAATTTGAGGGGCTATTTCTCTTGTTTTTACATGTGTGAACCATATGGACACTGCCTATTAGTGGTACTAGAATTCTCTGGAGCGAATTCCCCACCCAAATGGGAGAGCTTGTAATGACAGTCATGCCTCATTTTACCAGCAAAAAAAAAGAGAAACGTAAATGTGCCCAATAAGGAATTTATTTGAGAGCTTTAAAACAACTGAAACTGCCTCCATTACCATCTTCTACCTACAAAGTATTTTCTAGACAAATTTAAATGGAAAAATGGAAAAAGTACGATGAAAATATTTTGAAGAGAACCATATTGTCCTAAGTATTCTCATTTTCCTCCTTTGGAAATATTGTAATGAGTCAGCAGGTGCTTACCACCAAAACTACTTTTTATCACAAAGCTGAAAAATGTAATGCTTAAAAAACAGAAGACTCCATGAGAATAAATGAGAACATGCAAATGATATACATTAGGAAACTGTAAATCCCATCTGACTTGGTTTACAAAGAAAAATAGTTTGCTGTGGCTTCCATTCCACTATAAAGGACTCAAAGACAGGAATGCCAGACGAAAGGAGCCCTACTGAGGTAAACTGATACTCTGATTTCCTTCCCTCTGGGCATCTGGAAACTCTGGGCTCACACTGTTGAGTCTTGCCAAGGGAAAGGATTTTTAGTAAGGAAAAGGGAGCCAGTAGAGCTTTATGGTGAACAAACAAAGGCTGAGGTGACAAATAGGAAATCCTCCATTTGCTCAGTTCTGGAGCTGGGAAAAGAAGCCTGAAATACTAAGCTGAGGGTTTCTAGAAGGCAGAGTGGAGTCTCCTCCAGATCTGCATGAGTATGTTCCAACTGCAAAAGTTAAGCCCACCAACGGAGGTCAACCATAGTTGTAGTGAGTCTTCCTAAAAACCAAACTGGCCTTAATTTAGCTCAATTGTCATTGGACTGGAAGTAGTCAGTTCCTCATTGTATTTACCTTACAGAGAAAAGGAAGAAATCTGTAAAAGAAGATATAATCTAGAGCTAGTAAGATTCTTTTAGATATGATGTTCAATATAAAATATATTAACAGAACTGCAACAAAATGTAACCAATACTCAAAAGAGAATAAGAATATGGATGAAGACTCACAGATGACCCAGATATTGGATTTAGTAGACACAACCTTTATTTCTTTTTTTAATATATTTTTTAGTTGTTGATGGACCTTTATTTATTTATATGTGGTGCTGAGAATCAAACCCAGTACCTCACACATGTCAGACAAGCACTCTACCGCTGAGCCACAACCACAGCCCAAGATCTTTATTTCTTTTTATTTCTTATTTATTTTTTGTACTGGGGATTTAATTTTGATTTTGAGACAGGGTCTCACTAAGTTACTGAGGCTGGCCTTGCACCTGGAATCCTCAACTAGGATTATAGGCATGCACATACCACACCCATCTAGACAAGACCTCTTAAATAACCATGATTAACTGGGTAAAGAACTAAGGAAAAAAAAACAGGAAACAGAGGAAAAGTTGAGGAATTTCAACAGACAACTAGAATCCATTTAAAAAGGCAATCCAAAGGACAACCCTGGAAAAATTAAGTATCTGAAATTAAGACACATCCCTCTATCTAGGGATATAGCTAAGTGATACAGCACTTTCCTGGCATCCTTGAGACCCTGGGTTCAATCCCCAGCACTGCAAAACAAAAGAAAATACTGTGATGGAAATTACCTGCTTATTTCCACCTGACCACCAGAATTATTTCATTAACATAATAATACAGCTCCACATTTTACAGTTTTATGGTAGGATTTCACTGAAATTCAAGAAAGAGGACAAAACCACAGTATTAAATACTAGTGTCAGAAGATGCAACTTCAGAGATCAGCATTCCAACCCTCATGTTAAGATGGTAACACTGAGGATCAGAGCAATAAAAATGTGCCCAACTACCAATAATTACTTAGAAGATGACTGGGGACCAGAACAGCAGCCTCCTGACTTTTAATCCAGCCTTCTGAGTCGAACTTTGGACCAGTACAAGGACATATCCAGTCCAAGGTCAAAGCTCTTGGTGAAACATTTGGCTTTTATGTAATTTTTCTTTCCACTGAGAATGATGCAAAATTCAGCATAGTAGGTACTTATGCACTCTTACCATGTAGGTATATAAACCTGCTATCTTCACTGAAAAAAGCACCCCACACACACTCAGCGACTAACGTGTCAAAGAGGTACTGAAAGGTATGGCCAGGGACTGTCATTTGAACCCCAACAGTCAATCAGGTTTTTTTCTGGATCCCAGAACTCCCCTCCATAAAATAAAAATGTTATCAACATGAGCAATGGAGACTATAGGAAAAGATCCCACATTGCCATCTTTGGAGATAAGGAAAGGACAACTGCTAATCCTATGTGGACCCTTTGTCACCAGGTACACTGTGTTCCCACAGTACACATGGCATTTGACCCTGCACAGCTGTTCCAAGAAAAAAACATTATCCTGCATAAATCTGAGGAATTGGGATTAACTGAAACCACCATACCCCCTTTCTCTTGAGGAAGTTCCTTAAGACTTCATTGTCTTCCTCTACTGTTTTTCTCATCAAATACCTGCCAGGTTTTTATTATCGAAGCACAGTCCAAGACCCTCCTGCACACACAGCTGGGCTGCTGGATAAGCAAAGTAGTTTCTGTGGCCATGAATGCAGACCTCTGTCTCTGTGCCCAAGCCTAGTTCAGAGGTTAAACTTACTGAAAATGTCACAACAAAAAAAATTTCTAGCCAGGTGTTGTAGCATACACCAGTGACCCCAGTGACTTGGGAGACTGAGGTAGGAAGATCACAAATTTAAGGCCAGCCTCAGCACTTAAGAAGACTCATCTCAAAATGAAAGATAAAACATAAAAGGGACTGGGAATATGACTCAGTGGTACAGCACCCTCTGGGTATTGCAAAAAAAAAAAAATTGTTGCTAACATATTAATGAGGAACGAAACTAAGAGTATTTACAAATCATTTTAAAATTTTTTAATGTAGGATTAGTATTCAAAGGACAGAAGAGTAACTGATTACCATCTATCCCATGTTATATGTGTACTGTTTAAAATCTCTCTGTAAAAGCCAACAGTACATCCATTAACACCATTCCTTGTAGCACCTAAGGTTCCTCCCTTCCACCACTTTGAACTCATTAGTCATTTACCCCAATCTTCCCTCAATGTAAATATACTTTATTAATAATCCACAATAGAACTCAGTTACTGTCCTAGAAGGAAATTTCCATGACATCAGTTCCATATTTATGATGTGCATAGTTTTTGTTAATAGTTTACTTTATACAAGCAGATGTGTGAATTGTCTCTATGTCTACTTACCTATATAGATGTACCTATGTATGGTATTAGCACATATAGACATACTCATTTGGGTATATATGCATTTATACTGTTTTTATACATCAGAAAATACACTTATAAGAATTCCTACTGTGCATCATTCTGAGAGTAGCTCTTTCTAAGCATAAGTACCCCAAAATGCTAGCTAAATTAGTGTCCTATACTCTTAAAATAACTTTATTTGATCAATTATTAAAATCATATGAAACATTGATTTGCTAACTCAACTTGTTGCGGTCTTCTAAAAATACTGAAATATGGCCATCTGAGTTTATGTTGTCATTTTAAGTAAAAACCAAATGTTACACAGGAATCCAATAAGTAACTGATCTATAAATGGGTATCGTGAGATAAGAACAAAATCTTTTGTTCTCTGAAAAATGAAAAGCATGAAAGCATGCCATAAGAAAAAAATTGAGAACATATTTTTTAACATAAGTTAAAATTCTATTTTCATCCTCAAAGAGTGCAGCTTGTTATTTTGGTACAGATTACTCAGACTGTGGATTTTTCATGCTTCCAGCTGTGCCAATGGCCAATCTAAGAGTGGCAGGAGACAGTGAGAGATAACTGTGCAGTCATGAGGGGTCTTTCAGACCCTTAAGTGCCTCTCATTCCTTTCTGCCTTTTGGTCACATCATAGTTCTACATCTCTAGGATTAGTAGAAATGGACACTAATGAGGTAAAACTTGAATCTTTTTTTTTTCTTTTCCTGTGCTAGGGATGAAACCCAGGGACTCATGTATGCTAAGCAAGGACTGAACTAGCTACAGTACAGCCCTCTTTCTTTAACTACTTCTAACTAAAATGTACAGATGTGTTCTAGGATATATGATATTTCTATATTTCTGGAAAACCAGGGTCATGTCATGTATGTTTTAGATTTCAATTAAATTTCTACATGTCTATGTAACTAATGTACTCTAGTCCACAAAAAAGAACCCTTGAATGGGAGGAAAAAAATCAAACATTTCAATTCATGTTTGCACCTGGAATGCTTTGTAAGTCAAGGAAGCGTGCAAAAATTTAAACTGGGTAATTCCTGATGGCTCTTTCTCAGTTGGTAGCAAAGGGGGACACAGATGAACAGCCCTGATCAATTGCATCTCTTTTCATATTCTGACACTGTCCCAGAAATTGTCTTTTAAATCAAATGTGGTGAATCAATGGCAAATACTTAAGGGGGCTCCACAATGAGAAGGTCCCTTACTGCCACGGATAGCCACAGAAGTGGCAAGACAGATGTTTCTCCTTTCTCAAGTACTGAAGAGCTCCTTCCTCATCTCACAGCACCAATGGTATCCACTTGGCTTGCCCAGAACATTAAGGCCAAAAGAAAACTGGGGATGCCTTAAATGTGTTTTGGAAAAGAGGGTGAGGGCTGAGAATTGGAGAGGAAGGCTGATGAAGGATACTAGGATCCATGAGGCCATCTCGGACTCATCTTAGGAACAATTAGATCCATGAGTCAGGTCAGAACTGCTCACCCTGCTGGTGACTTGGAATCATCCTTCTAGAGCTAGCCTGATGGAACCTATTTCTGCTCCCAGATTGCTTGAAGAAATGACTGCAATTCTTCTCTCTGCCCATGTTTCTTTTTTTTAATACCTTTATCTTATTTATCATTTTATGTGGTGCTGAGGATCAAACCCAGGGCCTCAAACATGCTAGGCAAACATTATACCGCTGAGTCAGTGCTCCAAGCCCCTCTGCCCATAATTCTTGCCAAGTGACTGCAGCTCCTCCATAAAGAGATGGGATATGTTTCCCCATCTCCTGAATCAGAGCAGGCTTTGTGACTTGCTCTGGCTAACAGAATTCAAAATTCTCTTGCAAATCTAAGCCTCGTGTACAAAACTTCCTGTATGCCTCTGCACTCTTTCTTAGAGTCCTTCCAGTCAAAGTATGAACAAGTCTGGGATGGACTAGAGACCATATAGAACAGAAAAGAACTGAGGCCATCCTAGAAGAGCCAGTTCCCAATCCACCCAGTAGTTTACAGACACATGAGTGAATTTGGCCCATGTCAGAAGACCTACCCAGACCCAAAGAACTACCCAACTGAGTCTTACCCAAAATGCCAACCCAAAAATACAAAGCTAAATAATTTAGTGGTGGTGATTTAAAATCCCTAACTAAATTGATATGTTGGTTAAGCAGCAAAGTCTTACTGATATAGTCAGGAATGGATTCTTCATTCCAGGGACATTTACTAAATACCTTATGGAGGAGTTAATAGGGATACAAAGATTAACACACATTAATGCCTGCAATTACAGTCATTTCCCTCTAACCACACTAACAGATATAAGTAACAAGGTCTACTCAAGAGAACAGGAAGGCTCATAGAGGCCACATTTGAGGTGGTTCTTAAAGGAAAAACAGTAATTTGCCAGGTAGACAGGCCAGCATGTCAGAAGTAGAAGAAACAGCATGTGAAAAAGCATAGATGCAGGAAAGAACTCAAGGAATGTTCTAGGAATGGAAAATAGTTTAGGACAGATGGAGTGTAGGGCGGAGATGGCAGATGAAGGAGCGGGAAAAACAGATGGAAGGCAAATAACGAAGGGTCTCATATTGTAAATCATGCTATTGGATTTGAATGCCTGTTGTAGGCAGTGGAGAACCACAAATCATCTTTAAGGAGGAAATGGCATGATTAAATCTGTTTTAAGGAAAGAAAGCTGATAACAAGTGGAAGATGGATTAGAGGCAAGAGTACAAATCAGGGAGACCAGTTGGGAGGCTATGACTACATCCTAAAGGGGGAATTAAAGAACCTGAACCACATGACAATGAAGAGATGTCTTTGAAAAATTTCTCAGAGACTGAAGGAGAAAAAGGCTCAGAAGCCTTGACGACCAACTAAATATGGGCTGAGAGGGTGATGAAAGTTGTGTGGGAAGATCAGGGCCAGTTCCAAGATTGCTACTTCAGAATCCTAGATTCAGGATAAACAGATTAATGAAGGCAGGAAAGCAGAAGAGCAGACTGAATAGGTACATCCATGTTTCCTATGAAGGCACTTGTGGGACATCCAGAAGGAAATGTCCAGGAGGCAGTTAAGGATACAGATCTGGACCCCGAGTTGAGAGACCGGTAGTAGAAGCAAGAGATAAGATCTAAGGGATCTAAGAACAACATGGGGGGAAAGAAAGGAAGGCAGATCAAGTGATGAAAGTGAATGTGAAGCCCACATGGTGGCACATGCCTATAATCCCAGCAACTCAGGAGGCAGAGGCAGGAGGATTATGAGTTCAAAACCAGCCTCAGCAACTTAGTGAGAGGCATCTTAGTGATCTGGGGATATGGCAAAGCACCCCTGGGTTAAATCCCCAGTAACCACCCCCCGCGCCCCCCCCCAAAAAAAAAGTGAATACAAGATATTCAGGGAAAAGATGCAGATGCTGAGGAGAAAAAGCTAAAGAATGGCAAAATCCTAAGAGACATTCAAATTTCAGGGGCTAAAAAATGTAGCTCAAATTGGCAGCAATGGTCCTTGGAGGAAGTGTGGATATCCACACATTTTGCCACATTCTTTCCTATAGCTAAATCTTCACCACACTCTTCCCTGTGATTCTTCCTACTCAAGAAGGGCCCAGTGTATAATTGGTGACAGAAGTAGACAGGACAGTGGGGGTCACTTTAGTAATAATATCTACATCCATTGATCTTATTGAAAAAACACATTTTTTCCCAAACCCATTTTATGCCACCTGCTGTAACAAAGAATATCAAACTTTCATCTGTAGGGCACATATTTGAAATATACTTACGCAAGTTGAGCCTCTCTAATCCAAAAACTAAAATACTCCAAAATCTAAAGTTCCACACCAACCCTCATGTGATGGGTCAGAGTCAAAATATAGATGCACTAAAAATATTAGGTTCATCTTTTGTTGTCTTTTTTTTGACAGTGCTTGGTGCTAGGCAAATGCTACACCACTGAGCTACATCCCCAGCACTTTTTATTTTTTTATTTTGAGACAGGATCTCTCTAAGTTGCTGAGATGGTTCTTGAACTTGCTATCCTACTAGAGCCTCTGGAGTTCACCACCATGCCCAGTACAGCCTGTTTTTAATCTCAGCATTTTTCTTACTACCTGGCTGCTTTTTTTCATCACACTGATTTGCCCACTTAACTGAAA
>NW_026000249.1:32975698-32984757 GCF_001458135.2 Marmota marmota marmota
GGAGGGGAGGGGTGGAAGGCAAAAAGATTTCCTAAATACAATAAAAGGCAATAGCCATAAAAATTGACAATTGGGCTTCATTAAAAACACCAAAAGATACTAGTAACACAGTGAAAAAACAAACCACAAACTGAGAAAATATTTGTTTTATATATATATACACACATATATATCTAACACAAAAGACTCATGCAGAATATAAAATAATTCCTACAAAGAAATAAAACAATTCACAAGTGGGCAAAAGAACAGGCACTTCACAAAAGAATGTACAAATGTTTATTAAGTATATGAAGTGGCATTCAACATCATTACTCACCAGGAAATGCATATTAAACCCACAAGGACCACCTCACACCTATTAGAATGGCTACTATCAAAAAATAAAAAAAAAATAAATTAACCTGGATGTTATAATATTTATACACTGCTATTCAAAATGGAAATCATGATGAGCATAGTGGCAGTCTGTATTATCAGCTACTCAAGAGGCAGAGGCAGGAGGATCCTTAAGTTCCAGGCCAGCCTGGGAAACTTAGTGAGACTCAAAATTTAAAAAACAAGAAGGGCCAGGAATGTAGTTCAGCGGCAATGCACCCTTGGGTTCAATCCCCAGTATCAAAAACTAACTAAATAAATAAGTAAAAAATAAATTTTTTAAAAAGCCCTCCTTATTTCAGTTAAGTGGGCAAATCAGTGTGATGAAAAAAAGCAGCCAGGTAGTAAGAAAAATGCTGAGATTAAAAACAGGCTGTACTGGGCATGGTGGTGAACTCCAGAGGCTCTAGTAGGATAGCAAGTTCAAGAACCATCTCAGCAACTTAGAGAGATCCTGTCTCAAAATAAAAAAATAAAAAGTGCTGGGGATGTAGCTCAGAGGTAAAGCCCCTTGGTTCCATCCTTGGGACCAAAAATAAATATTTTTTAAAAAGCACTGGTTGAAAAGAAGCTTCTTCATGCATCTGTATTCTGATGAGTGTGATATCAAGGCAACTTTATTAAATTATATACTTATATCGGTTCAACAAGTTGACCCCTAACAATACCCCAAACAAAATTGGTGAGAACCAATGGGCAGTTTTATATGGATCCAGGAAAAGTATTTTTTAAAAGTTATCAAACAACTGGTTAAAGGCAAAGCCACATGGTCACACTAGGTAAATGATGCTTCTCATTTAGAACAATAAAGGTAATATAATGACATGCAATATTTTTATTTAAATACATTGTCTGAAATAGATTATACTTGTTTTCTCCTGAGATTACCTCAAAATACATTTCACTTCATATAAGTCTATAGAAATGTCAAAATATTGAGCATGAGAGCAACTACTGGAAGGCAATAATTATAAAGCCAAATAGGTGGATTAATTGTTTTACATACCTGTGGTTTTCAGATTCCTGTGCTTGCTTACTCATGTACATTCAACTCTTATTTTTCAGAAACTACTTCTGGAAGCTCCCGTTTTGGCTTCTACACTGCCACCTGTAGACATTAAAGAGAAATAAACCGTGCATTATTCATCAACAATGCATCTTTTCCAGGCGTGTAACAGGAACAATTGGGGGGAGAGGCAAAATATTTGCTCCAAAAGATGTGTCCTTTCTCCTCTGCGTGGAAATTTTTAAGGCATCCCTCTCCCTAAATGGTTTAACAAATTATATGATTAGAAAGAGTAACATACCTAAATCCAGGGTCATCAACTATTCAGCCCTCCGATCAGTTCATTAAGGAAAGAGATGGAGTCAAAGAACCCAACTTAACAGCCATTTCAAGACCTGCCGTGTAAAATTAGAAGACAACTTGCTCACTTTGTTAATCGGAGAATTAAGAATTTTGTAAATACCGCAATGAAACGTTGAGAGGAGAGAGACAAGCTTACTTTATCACAAGGTTGTAAAATTTCTATTTAAAATGTTAATACAGCTGGGCGCGGCGATGCATGCCTGTAACTGTAATCCCAGAGACTCAGAAGGCTGAAAAAGAATAGTAAGTTCGAGAACAGCCTCGGCAATTTAGAGACCATCTCAAAATTTTAAAAATAAAAATAAATAAGATTGGGAATGTAGCTCAGTGGTAAAGAGCCCCGATTTCAATCCCCAGTACCTAAATAAATTTTTTAAATGAAATGAAATGGTAATACTTCTAGACTGAACTACAGCTTTGTCCAAGCAGAGTTTGGTGGGGTGTTTTCATCCTAATGTCCTCCCTACCCGATTCGAATGCAGATAAATGCCGAAAGGTCTTCCTAACGCCCCATGGGTTTAAATACAGGTAGAGCTTTTTTCCTTTAAAAAAAAAAAAAAAAAGAGGAAAGGAGCGGAGGAAGAAAAATCCGAGTCCAAGCGGCCATGAGGTGAAAGAGGGATTTGTGTATCAGAGGGAAAGAGAGACGGACAGACAAACACTGAAATTCTAGAGTTAATTGAGAAAAACCGCACCGCACCGCACCGCACCGCGCAGCCTTTTACCTTCCTCGAAGTCCCACGGTCTACCTAGGACAAGTGCCCCAGCTCCAGCACCTTAAGCCAAACACACAAGCACCACCCCCCACGTAGGTAAGAGCGCCAGAAGCGCCACCTAGCCAGCGGGGCCGCTACCCCACAAATCCCGGGGCTTCTTTACCGCCACCAGAGATCCAACCCACTTACCCGTAATTCACTTTAACGCCCCGAAAGCCTGTTTAGGCTAATAAAATTGCAGCAAATTCAAGAAAATCAAGTCTCCTTGAAACACTCCCCTCCTCCCTAGGACGGACATTCACACACAACACTCTCCCCTCCCAAGCCCGAACACGCGCTGGGCCATCCCAAGAGGGTCTTTGGGGACCCTCCAGTGACTAATACTGCTCCCACGTGCCTCCATTAAACCCTCGCCCAAACGTGTACAAGCGCCAAGGGCATGTGCACAGCCAACCCGCAGAGATAAGTTCAGCAGACCCATTCCGCCCCGCACCCCCGCCACCTCCACCCTGGCCCTAAAAAGCATGAGGGAGCCCAAGGGAGAAGGCACAGGCGGCAGTACACAATACTCCTGCAACTCCAACCTTCCCCGCACACGCCCTGGCCGGTCCTGCCACCAGTCTCTCCTCCTAAGGTCCTACAATCACGCGGGCCGGGACCAGGGGGAGTCCTGATGGTTGCTGGGTGTGGATGTGAAGACGGGAGCGACCCGCACGCACCACCGAGATTGCGGGAAATGGGGGGTCGCAGTTCTCCAAAGCCGCACCGGGGTTGAGCTCCTACCAAGGGGACTGGGTGGGGGTGGGGACAGTGAGACTCTCGAGTGAATCCCAAGGGAGTGGGCTTTCCCACACCTCTTCCCCGCCTAACATGGCACGCGCGCACATTACGGGGCCGTGCACCTTTCTCCTGCCCCTGGACCTGCCCGGCCGTCACCCACAAGCGCAGCGGCCAGAAAGGAAGGGCATCCGGCCGGCGGCGGCGGCCCGGGGAGCGGGCAAAGCGCCTTGCTTGAGGGTGCCCACCTGCGCGCAGGGTCGCAGCTGCCGCCGGTGCGCCTGCCGGTGCGCTTTCTCCAGCTGCTGGAGGTAGAGGTAGCGGTTGCGGCCGGACTCCTGGACTCCACGCGCCTCCTCGCTCCTTCCGAGCGGCGGCCCTTGTTTCCTCTTCGTCCTCGAGGGCGAGTCGCCCACCTAGCCCGCAGGTTCTGCCACCGTCCCTCAGCCTGCCGGAGCTAAAGCTATCCTCCCCGCCCCTTTCCCGCCGCCCCGCGCAACGCTGCGCTCCGCCCCCCGCCCGCCCATCCCAGTGGGGGCCCAGCCGGGGGCTGCGGGCCCCGCGCCTCGTGCCGCAGATCCGGGGTTGGGGGAGGGCAGGGGGCGGCCCTGGGATCCGCCCCGACCCCAGTGCTGCGAACCCACTGGGACTCTAGGGGCCCGCCCTCACCCCGCGGCAAAGGGTGTAGGCACCGCACGCTCCGTGCTCCTTCTTCCAGCGTCTCTTCACTCCCCGCAGGGCACCTTCTAGGGCCCCGAGGGTGCCTCGTGTCTTGGGGGGAGGGGGGGTCTTGTGAAGCGGGGTGGAGTGAACCCAAGAAAGGAGGCGAAGAAATTACCATGTCAACTGCCAGGGGATGCAAGTTGCTGCCTGTGCCTTGTTTCTGTTACATTAACTACCTGGATGTGCTGCTGTCCTTGTTACAACCGCAGTAATATTCAGAGGCATGGATATAAGATTCCCAAGCTAATTAGTGTAAGGCTGTTGGTTTTTTTTTTATTTAATTTAATGATGGCAAAAGACAACAGATTCACTCTTTTTTAAAAAGTTGCTTTGCATATATGTATTATACATATGTATGTAAAGCCACATTTCTAATTTAAAAAATAGCAAAATATAAATAACAGAACAGCTGTGTTTTGCAGAAACAGATCCAGTGTGTATGTGTTATTTAAACCCACTGTAATTATATTAATTGGTTCGTTTTAAAGTGTATTTTAGGTATTTCCTAAAACAGGCTCAGAATTTAGGAATTAGGAACTCCTGAGTTTTAATTTGGCTTTTTGCCTTAGTTTTAAAATGTCATTTTCAGGGCTGGGGCTGGGGCTCAGTGGCAGAGCTCTTGCCTAGCACATGTGAGGCACTGGGTTCGATCCTCAGCACCACATAAAAATGAGTATATAAAAATAAAAGCTATTGTGTGCATCTACAACTAAAAATATTTAAATATGCCAATTTCATGGAAATTACTAAATGTAATTATTTAGAAAATGGATTCTTTTTCTTCCAGGTTGGCACAGATCAGGCAAAGGATAGGTTTTTTTAAGTCAAGAAACAATAAAATTCTCATTCATTTTCTGGTTATGAACTATCTGGTGTGGTAGCCTTTTCTTTAGTGTTTTTCAGACAAACTTCCTTTCTGTTTTCTCTTACATTCTTCTTCAAAATTTTCTCCCTGAATAAAGTTATAGGTGCCAGGATTTTTTAGCCTCTATTTTCTTAGAGAGAGGAAAATTCATTAATAATTCAGTATCAAAATAAACCCCAAGCTCATGATATAAAATTTTACACTGATTAATCCTATTTTTCAACTCTGCTTTTAGTAAGTTAACCTAATGCTTGAAAACTAAGAGTTTTTAAAGTTTCATCATTATAAGAATAAAATGTGTACTTTTTAATTAACATTTCAAACCAAATTAAATTCATTAAATTGACTAATGAAAAGTATATCAGTACTGTACGTGTTGTAAATGAGGACAATGGAGATGATAAACATTTCTGGAGAAGAGACTCTGAAGCAAAGAAAACAGTCTTTAGAAAAACTGATGATCCCCTTTTCAAGAGAAGGATGACAAATGCCAGTAATTATGCAAAGAATGACTGCTGCCTCTTTTCTCTTTGCTTTGGTTTTGTGGCTAGGCCTGCATTTATCTCTTTTGATCATGGTAATAAAAGTAAAGTAATTCAGCATTCTGGTGACATTACTTAGTAAATTAGCAATTTGAAAATGCTTTTATTACCTAATTAATCCAAGTAAATGCCTCTGATAAATCCGGTTTCGCTCTTACATTTTGTGTGTGTGCCTCCAGAGAAACACTTGCAAGACATAAAAACAGCTAAGGCAAGCTCAACAACAATTGCAAGCCAGATTCCTTGGGTGTATGTGTTGCAATAGTTAATATAAGTGGCCTTTGGGTCTTAAATTATATATCAGATATTGGTTATAATTTGCTCATTGGCTGCTTCTTTAATGAGTTCCTATGTGTTTGCTTTGCCCTGTTTATTCCCCAGAAGTGTATTTTGTTTCTTTCTATCTGCCTTATTAAATTTATCTTCACTTAAACTATTTGTATTGAATTTCCAAGAATCAGACCCTAATCCATAGCTCACTTGACAATCATTTTTGTCCTTCAAATGGAGTCTCCCTTGAGGTCTTTGATAAGAATCCGGCAAGATTAAACATCCAAAATTGGAAAGAGTACTTCATCAGGCTTGGTTCTAACTAAGAGATAACAATCAGATTTCTCAAAACCAGGAGGGTGTGACCCATTTGAATAAAAAGAAGCAAGAAACAAAACAGCAAATCCTTTTTGTTCAGGTCAAAACTAAGGCAACAAAATTTCAATTGAACCTCTTTCTATTCCTGAATTGTTGCTACAAGGTATGTAAAGTGCACAATTCAAATAATTTTATCTGTGTTTTCTTTTCACCACTCTTTCACCACTACAAATCCTTTGCTCCACTGACCAAACACCATTACATTTCACATTCCCCTTTTAGTTCCTGTGCTATTGAGAATTTTTCACTGATCTTTAAATAAGAAAGTACACTGGACACTCCAGCTGTCCCCAAGGAATCCTGTGTCACCCTCCATTGGTTTCAAAAGTTCTCTTGACATGTCTGTGACTTCGATGAAGAAAGATCTGAATATCCCATATAGACCCCTGGATAGGGAGCTCTAATGACTAGTCTGAGTTCAAAACAGTAGGGTTAAAACAAAACAAGATGTTTTTGTTCTAACAGTTTAATCCTATTGGCATCTCCCATTCTGATTCCCATCCCAGAAAAAAAAAAAGTTTCATAATGTGTTAGCTTTCACCTCTTGAGAAATGTCCTCCTGCTAAGTATTTAAATAGTTTTGTGTTCATTCACTCTTTGAGATGCTAGTCTGAACATAATACAGATTTCTTTCTTTCCTCTGGTATCTGAGAATGGATTTATAGGGAGATAATGGGACAGTTCTTTTTCCATTTTCCTTTTCTTTTTTTTTTCCTCTAGGAAAAGCATGAACTCAATTTCTTTACTTTGGTTGATTAGGATTAGTGGGTAACATCATTGATTCAGATTTGCAGAATGTCAATTACTTTAATTGGTCTCCTCCTTGTGTTAAGGAAATATGTCACCATTTACCTCACAAGACAATGAGGCTAGAGACAATACCACCCATGTAATGTTCAGATTGAAATGTTGATGCTCTAAGCTAAGTTACTTTAAAATATGTGTGTGTCTTTGCATATATGTAGGTGTGTGTATGTATAATTTAAAGCTAAATATAAACCTGAATACTTGTAATAGATCCTTCAGCTACAAAACCTTTGGTAAGCTCTCTTGTGTTTTTGTTCATTTGTTTGTTTTGTTTTGCTTCAGGTATGTGGTAAACTGAAAAATAATACCTCACTATTTACCTTACTCACAATTCTGATCCCAATCTTTCCATAAATTCCCAGCATTATTAAACCATATCATTCCATGATTTTTAAAAAAAGGGGGGGGGGAGTAATCCCAGCTACTCAGAGGCTTAGACAGAAGGATTACAAGAATGAGGCCAAACTAGGCAATTTAGTGAGACCCTTCTCAAAATTAAATAAATTAATTAATTAAAGGGCTGGGGGTGTAGCTCAGTGGTAGAACACTTGCACAGCATTTGTAAGCCCCTGGGTTCAATCCCCAGGACCACAAAAATAACAATTTTTAGGGGATGGGGTTGTAGCTCAGTGGTAGAGTGCTTGCCTAGCATAAGTGAGGCACTAGGTTTGATCCTCAGCACCACATCAAAATAAATAAATAGACAGATGAATAAATAAAAGTATTGTGTCCACCTGCAACTAAAAATTTAAAAAAACAAAACAAGTTTTTAAAAATGAAAAGAGGGGTTGGGGTGTAGCTCAGTGGTAGAGCACTTGCCTAGCATATTTAAGGCCCTAAATTCAATCCCCAGCACTGAAAAGAAACAAAATAAAAAAGAAGGAAAGGAGCAAACAAAAGCAAGAAAAAGCAGTATGATAAAATGATTATATGTGATTATATGTATGACTGGTTAGCACAACAGATAAGCACATCAGGTTAGTAAAATCATAATTTCCTCCCACTATGGACAATCTTGTTTTGTTCTGTTTCAGAGTTGGCAATTAAAGACAACCTATGGGCTGGGGCTGGGGCTCAGTGGTAGAGCACTCGCCTAGCACATGTGAGGCTCTGGATTCAATCCTCAGCACCCCATAAAAATAAATAAATAAAATAAAGGTATTGTGTCCAACTACAATTAAAAAATAAATATTAAAACAATGTTTAAAAAAAGACAACCTATATGGTGACATATTTCCTTAATTGTGTCCCTCAAAAGGATAGGTTGAAATTCTACCCTGTGAAACCTACAAATATGACCTAATTTGGAGAGAGGGTCTATAATTAAGAGGAGTAAAATGGTCCCTTTTACTGGAGTAAAATGGTTCCTTAATCCAAGGTGTGACTTGTATCCTTACAAAAAGTGGAGATGTAGACACAGAAGGAATTTGGCCTCAGGAAGGCAGAGAGACTGGAGTTACATTGCCACAAGCCAAGGAACACCTGGTACTACCAGAAGTCAGACAAGAAAGGATTCTCCCCTAGAGGTTTCAAAAAGAATATGATCCTTCTACTACCTTGATTTTGGCCTTCTAGCCTTCAGAATTGTGAAACAATACATTTCTGTTGTTTTTGGTCACCCAGTTTGTGGTACTTTGTAGCCTTAGGAAATCAATACACCAGGAAATCATCATCAACTCCTGGTGATGGCAGCCCATCATCTTCTACACCCAGTGTAAAGTAAATGTTTAAGCACAGGGTATATAAGAATGCTAGAGCTGGTGTGGTGGAGCATTCCTATAATCTCAGCAGCTCAGGAGGCTGAGGCAGTAGGATTGCAGGTTTGTAGCCAGCCTCAGCAATTTGGTGAGCCTGTAAGCAACTTAGTGAGACCCTGTCTCAAAATTAAAAAATAAAAATAAAAAGGGCTGGGATGTGGCTCAGTGGCCAAGTGCCCCTTGGTTTTGTTGGGTGCAGAGCAGGCTGAACTCTGTTGTCTGCAGGGCATGCTGAACAGATGTTGGCTGCAAGATAGCCCACGCACTCAAACCCCCCTCTATCTGGTCCTTTATCACCTGTTTGCCTCAAGTCTGAACATTCAACCCTGCTTAAGGCTGAACACTTAACCCCCCCTTGGGCCAACAAGGCAGCTTGCAGACCCAGAGGCCCCATTAGATTTGGGCTATAAAAACTCCCTCCTGCCAGGCCCCCCTCTCTCTCCCTCTCTCTCTTGCTCTTTCTCTCTTGCTCTCTCT
>NW_026000249.1:32987456-32993722 GCF_001458135.2 Marmota marmota marmota
TCTCTCTTGCTCTTTATCTTTCTTACGTGCGCTCTCTGTCTCTCTCTTGCTCTTGCTCTCTCCCTGTTCATCTCTTTTCTCTCTCTCTCTTTCCTTCTTTCCTTTCTCTTTGTTGCACTGCTGCAATAAAGATCTTTTGGTTCCTCCGAGTGTTGTGGTCACTTTCCTTTCAGGTTTAGTCCCTGGTATGAAAAAAAGAATGATAGAGTTATTTTTGTAGATGAAGGGCAACAGCAGTGTAGAATCACCCAGGAATCAGAAAGAATCTTTAGAATTTACCTAATCTAATGGCTCCTCCAAAATGGGACTCTGCTGCAATTTAGAATCATAGAGTCACAGAATCTTAATAAGTTCAACGAATCTTATAGATTTTTCTTTTCTTTTGAGATCACGTGACACCTAGGTGGTATGAGTGTGAAAGATACAGGCTGGGTGAAAGAATTCCCCATGCAAAGACACTTCGCCGGGAGAATTCCAATTTTATTGCAAAAAGCAGTGTGCTTATATAGAACTAAGGGGGAGATGGTAGGGCTTAGATAAATGGCAGGCAACCCGTTTATTGGCAAGTTCTTTCAGATATCAGCTCCGGAGCCCAGGAATTAGTTCTAATTGGGGCTAAGGTTCCCCGCCAGCGAGATTTGAAATTGGCGCCGGCGGGAGAGTTCACACGGGCGGGAACTTTTCGCGCCACTGCAGAAAAGAAGAAGGTAGGAAGAAGAGGTGCTTAGGCGCCATGTTGGGGTTTTTTCTCTGGGGTATGGCTGCCGTTTATACTTTTCCCAACACTGGGGTCCACTGTACATATTGTAGCCCCCCTAATACTAAAATATACCCTACTGATTCAATTCTGTCATGAGTTGTTGGCTTGTAATAGCTTCCTTCCTTTAAGTAAGGAAGCCTTTGTCTTCTGGAGCCCCAAATTAAAATATAAATAAGTTTGGAAGATTTCCCAGCCTGAACTTACATCAGTTCTCAACTTCCTAGTTCATTGTTATATCCCCTTCCCCGTTGCCTAGTAGCTCATAGAGTATCTTCCATAAATATCTGACAAGTTAACTGAGATGCTGAGATTGTCAAGAACTAGATGAAAGATTATATAGGATAATGACTTTGTTCATGCTGCTATAAAGAAATACCTGAGACTAATTTATAGGAACAGAAATTTATTTTTCATAATTCTAGATACTAGAAAGTCCAAGATCAAGGCACTGCAGATTGTGTATGAGGACCAGTTCCTAATACATGGGCCTTCTTGCTGTGTCTTCACATGGTGGAAGGAGAAGGACAAAAGGATCTAGTTAGTTCTCTCCAGCCCTTTTATATGGAAGTAATCCTGTCCATGAGGGCAGAGCCCTTCTGGCTTAATCACCTCCTAAAAGCCTCATCTCTTAATACTACTGCATTGGTGATCAAGTTTCTACATGAATTTTGGATGGGAAATATGCATTCAAACCATAACAGGTCTCTCCATAAAGGAACAACAAAGAAGTGAAAGAAAAGGAGAGCCCAAAACAAACTTAGTCTTGGAACGTCATATGGGAGAAGTATACATGAAGGATAAGTCCTAGCTGATTCTGATGGTAATGGGAATCTTATTCTTTGCACTCCTCCCAATCCAGATAGCATCTGTGGTCCTAAGGGGGTAGTGTAGGAGTCAAGGAGGGGAGCTATCACCTTCTCAACCTTCACCAACTGTGAACCCCTCTCCAGCCATCCTCCTAAAATATATAGACTGGATAAATATGTGTTTGATATGCAAATGCAAATTTGAGTAAGTCCCAAACAGCATGACTCTCAGTGCAGGCCCCCAATCTCTGAATTCCAATCAGATGTAGCCCCTCTGCCCTTCCTTAATAGAAATGCTGGAGCTGCCACTGCTAGAGAAAATCTCATTTTGAAATGTGTGCCTGGGACAGACCCCAATCTATACCCACAAGCAATATCAGAAATCCATCCCCTTTGTATATAATCCATAAAAGAGAACCAAATGCTTTTGAAAGACGCCTGTACCACTTGAAGATGAATAGAGTAGTTCTTCAGTCAGAAGTGCCAGGAGAAATAGAAAGTGTCAATTTTCTAAAGAAAGGAAAGCTGGAAATAATTCTCTGTATGTCCATTGTTGGATCTTGATACCTAGACTCTAAAAACTTTAGAAAATGTTTGAAACAGTCAGGAGCTGCTTAGGGCTTCACTGGATTTATTCCCTCATGAAAATGTGCAGAAGTAGTCCAGCTAGAGCCTGCAAATTGAATCAAAGTGTTACAACAGAATGAAAGCAAATTTTATATTAGATTGTTTTTAAAAATTGGGCCCATGAAGAAATATTGGCAATTTAAAAATTAGTGGTCTACTTATGGTATTTTTGTTAAGTTATCCTCAGTAAAGGGTCCCTTTTTTTTCTATTTATTTGTTTGTTTATTTATTTATTTATTGTGGTGGTAGGGATCAAACCCAGGGCCTTGCACTTGCTAGGAAAGCACTCTCTCCCCAGGCCAAAAGCCCCTGTTCTTTACAATGCATATGAACTCCATCAATCATTAAACCTACTGATGGAATAAATAGCATAGCTGACTCCATCTCGGGAAATGCCCAGCAATTGGGTCCCAAGGCATCAAAACTTTTCTGGCTTTCTAGGGTGGCAGTAGACAATTGCAACCAAAAGAACACTGGGTAAGGTAGAATGTTAGTGTAGAATATTACAAAACTTCTCCAACACTCAACTCTAGAGTGATTACTTAGATATTCCCTGCACTGTGATCCCAAAGCCACGCTGACATCCAAGCTCCAACAGCTCTATTTGCTGCTTTACATCCTTCTGAAGCATCTATTCCCATCAAACACCCCACTAAAATACACACTCCCTGAAGGCATAGATTTGGGACAGGAATTGTTGTCCATTTTGTTCACTGCTGTGGCACCAGCACCTAGAATGGTGTATGGCACATTGTAGGTGTTTGATAAATATTTGTTGAAAGAATAAGATATATACTCCATGTTTGTATAAATATGTCAAAATTGATACTATCATGTATAACTAAACAGAACAAATAAAAACATAAAAAAGAGTGATTGATGTTCAAAGTATTTACCCTCTTATTGATGGGAAAGCCAATTTGTTTTTTGACTAATTTTATTTCTTTGAAGCAAAGAATGGTAATAATGAAGGATAGTGCACAACATAAAAACACCCATGATGAGCACTTTGTGTTCTCTTTCTTTTCACTATGTCAATTTTTATTTGTGAATATATTAGCATGTAGCCACCCGATAATTTCTGAATCATAGAATTTGTCCACCCAAGACCTTCCTTTCACATAATTTGGGCTCTTTTCCTGGTTTCTGTGCAGTAACCCAAGTGTTCCAATGATAGAGACAGGGAAGGGATTCTGACTAAAAGAACGCAAGATTCAGCTGACATTCCCCCAGTGGGCAGGAATACTCAAATTGTAGCACTGGGCACCCAGCTCAAAAGAAAACCTAACAGTACATCCCCCTCCCTCCCCTATGTGGAGGATACAAAGTAAACTATTTTAAGAACACTGGGTCAGGTAAAGGGAAGTACCCATCTCTGTTTCTCTTAACCTGCATCCTAGTGTAGGATGTTGCAGATGTGGTGTTGCAAGGCTCCTTTGAGATAGGGTAAGGGGTAGGGCTCATGATCTGGTAAAGTAGACCCTAGCAGCCCTGGGCAAAAGCAAAGTCTAATATGGCAGGGGGAATACTGGGAATTGAACTCAAGTGCACACAACCACTGAGCCACATTCCCAGCCCTATTTTGTATTTGATTTAGAGACAGGGTCTCACTGAGTTGCTTAGCACCTCACCATTGCTGAGGCTGGCTTTGAACTCAAGTTCCTCCTGCCTCACCCTCCTGAGCTGCTGGGATTACAGGACTGTGCCTCCATGCTCAGCAAAGTCTCATCTTTTTAAAGGCTCCAGATTCTTGAATCCACAGTGTCTGTGTTTACTAGCAGACTTATGTAAGACGTCCTCACTAATGCACTTGATTCAGTGGTTCTTAAGCTGAAATCACCTGGGAAGCTAGGCACAGTGGTGCAGGCCTGCGATCCCAGCAACTCCAGAGGCCAAGGCAAGAGGATCACATGCTCCATGCCAGCTTCAGCAACTAAGCAAGACTCTCAATCAAAATAATAATAATAATAATAATAATAATAATAATAATAATAATAATAATAAAATTAAAAGGGCCGAGGTTGTACTTCAGTGGTAAAGTACCCCTGGGTTCAATCCCCAGTACCCCCACCAAAAAAAGTTAATGCCAAGACTTAGGGCTTTCTCTATATAATTTGCAGGAATCAGTGAAAACTGAAAATGTAAGGCCTACTTGTTAAAAAATTACTAAGAATTTCAAGATGCTGGAACATTAAAAACAAACGCAGGGCCCCTGCTAAGTGCAACTGCCTAGGCTGCCCGCCCATGAAGCAGTCCTGCCCGCTCCCAGAAATTCAGATTTTATTGGTCTTTAGTGAGATCCTGGCATTGGAGTTATTTTAAAGCTCACTAAATATTTTTCGTATGCGGTTAGGATTAAAAGCCCTGATTCTAGCTCAGGGGAATATAAAATACAAAAGATTCTTACAATTACAATTGACACCTGCATACAAACTTATCTCTAATGCGATAACTCAAAACCCTCACTCTGAAACATTTTCAGCTTACCCAGGGTGAAATCATCATGACAACACTCTTTAGAAAATGTTTCAACCCATACATAAGTTATAAGCTGTAGTCATGAATCACCTTTTGATTCCCTTTTTAAAAAACAAAAAATGTCATGAAAATGGCATATTTTCTCATATAGAAAATTGATATAATTTGAAGTGTTATTATTCATCATCATTCACATAAAACTTGAAATAAAGCTAAATAAGAATATTGCTAAATGGAAATTTATTATCACATCAATAGAATTCACAATGACACTTTAAAAAATCAAACTAGTGTCAAACAGTTTTCCCTTCCATTCTCACTGGAGAATAAGTAGGAAGTATGCACTATTCTGAGAATTTCATCTAGAAGAAATGTCCCAGGAAAGGTCTATGGGGAGTTTCTGAGCCCTGTCCTACTACTGGAACCTCTTGGAGAATATTCATAGCCTTCTCCTATCCCGTGAATCCAAGATCCTCCTTAGAAGCGTACCTTGAAAAATATCTTCCCTACTGCCATGGATTATGAAGGTCATGGCTGTCCCTAGAAGACAATTCAAAGTTGAAGCCCTCTCCCATCCTGTTCTATGCTTCCTATACCCCTCATAGATGCTAAATTTCTTCCCAGATAAAAACTTGTGCTCCCAATGCAGCTCTAGAAACCACCCAATGCCACATCAGGGAAGGAAGGTTCACAACTTTTCTATGTTCACACTTGGTTCTGCTTGACTTAGATCCTCCATGAGACAATAGTTCTTTAAGGAATAGCATGTCAGATACAGGAAGGGTAGTGACCAACCTTCCCAGGTTACCCAGGACCATTCTGGATTTTAGCACTGAAAATTCAGCACCCTGGGATACTGTTGGTCACCTTAACCACAGGGTGTCATTCACAGTAATTTACAAAGCCTCCAGAAGTTCAAGATGGGCAGATTAAGAAAGTTTTGCTTGTTTGTTTTCCCCTAGGATTTTGTTTAACTGTGTGTTAACCAGTTGCAGATGTGCTTCTGGTAGGGCTTTGCAAGTGGCTGCTGCTGGCGCTCTGGCCGGATCCCCCAGACTCTCCTTTATGGGTTCTGTGGACCCATCCCCCAGCTCTGCATGCTTTGCTCCTAACACCTCACACCTGCAGCTTTCTTCAGAGTACTACCCTTGGGCTACTGGATTCACTTCACTGGACCTGCAAAGAACCTGGCAGCTTTATGTCCCTACCCACACCACCTTCCATCCTGGGCAGCTCATAAGCAATAACTAGCTGGTACAGAGTTATGAAAGTTCCCCCTCCCTTATCACAAGGGAAACAAACTCTGAGGTGCAATTTACATTTCCAAGGATAAAGAGGGGGAGGGGTGGGGGATCAGTTGGAAGCCAGGGAAATCACACCCTTGGCTTTTTCCCTTTCTGTGTCCTGCTTCCCCCGCTACTTTATTTTATTTTTTATTTTTTTAAAGAGAGAGGGAGAGAGAGAGAGAGAGAATTTTTAATATTTATTTTTTAGTTTTCTGCGGACACAACATCTGTGTTTGTATGTGGTGCTGAGGATCGAACCCAGGCCGCATGCATGCCTGGTGAGCGCGCTACCGCTACTGCTTGAGCCAC
>NW_026000249.1:32993744-32997877 GCF_001458135.2 Marmota marmota marmota
AACAGCTTATACCTAAATTCTCATCCTGGCCTGTGCTTTGGGGAACCTGATCCAAGACCATCTTGATTCAGGGAAAGCCTATGTGATCAAGATGTAACAAACACTAACAAGTAAAATGGGTCTTTGCTTAGATGTTTGCTGAGGAGGAAAGGGGGTCTCTGACTTTACAAAGTCAAGGGATGATAATGAATCATCAATCTAGCAGTGAGTCCTTCCTCACACTGCTAACAGAGATTTCTGAAAAGCCCAAGTGATTTGGATTGAGTCTTTCACTCTTCTGTTGGATTTCCCAGTACTATGGTAATTATTTCATGGTGTCATAGTATTTTGTATGCTCAGTCTTGTCATCTTGGCAGATTATAAGCCACTAAAAGGCAGTAATGAAGCATTTCTTCCCAAATCACAGTTCTTACACATTAGGATATTATTATTATTATTATTATTATTATTATTATTATTATTATTATTATTTGGTACCAGGGATTGAACCCCAGGGTGCTTTACCACTAAGCCACATCCCCGGCCCTTTTAATATTTTATTTAGAGAGAGGGTCTCTCTAAATTACTTAGGGCCCCTCTAAGTTGCTGAAGTTGGCTCTGAACTTGTGATCCTCCTGCCTCGGCCTCCTGTGTTACTGGGATTACAGGTGTACACCACCATGCCTGTCCACATTAGGGTGACTTATAGGACCAAATATATGCTTACACAAAGATCACAGCACCCTTCAAAAATGTTTAGAACTGGGGCTGGGGTTGTGGCTCAGTGGTAGAGCACTTGCCTAGCATGTGCAGGGGCCCTAGGTTCAATCCTCAGCACCACATATAAATAAATAAAATAAAGGTATTGTGTGCAACTACAACTAAAAAAATATTTAAAAAAATGTTTAGAACTTTTGTCAACTCTAGGAAACATCAATTTCATTAACTGTCAGTTAGGGGTTCTAGCAACAGGAACACCCAAATGGAATTCTGGAAAAAATTGGGAATATTTGCAAAGGTAAGGGAAAGAAAATGAGGACCAGCAATAGATCATGAAGTACCTTGGAACTAGTAAGTTTGGGAAGCTGGTATTATCCTTAGGTCTGATGGGACAGGTGGGAGGGGGAAATTGTGGGAAACAGGGACACCCGTATCTATTGGAAAAGCCACTAGATAGGAGCTGAAGACTGTGTTCACAATCACTGCCAGTCTACAACTGACTGGATGGAAGCCCATACAAATAAATAGTCTGATCACCCCTTCCTCCTGCTCTCAGTTCTCTTCCTGGTGCCTTCTACTGCCTAAACACAGTAGAAGCCAGACAGCAAAGGAACCTGGGTGATGGATTCTAAAGGACTTCAAATCAGAGTAAAGAAATTTCGAGAATGAACTGGAAGGGCAAATGGGGAGTAACCTGAGTACTGAACAATGCCCCAAACCCCACACGGTGTATGATACTTGACTGCACATAAAAGCAAACCATAAGCAATAGCTCCTATTCTAAGTCTTTGCTCCATAATACTTCATATTTACTATTTCCCATTCATTTATGTTCCTTCCTATCTCTTTTTCTTAGGTTCCTGCCTCTGTATTTTTTCCTGCTTCTAGCTATGATGTTTCACAATACCCTTTGGATTTTTCTTGCTTTCTTGGATGTTAGCTTTCTAATAGGTTCTTGGCTCTCCATTAATGACTCTCATTTTGCATGTCCTAAAGCATTCAGGGAGAATCTCTCATTGCATCCCTGTGGCACTCTACTGGACATGGCCTGTTGCCCACCAGTTGGAAACCCAGTGTTCAAAGAAAGGCAGCTTTTATAGTCACTAGTAGAACAATCTAAGATGGTGACTTCAAGTCTGGTGTGGTGGCTCACACTTATAATTCCAGTGACTCTGGAGGCTGAGGCAGGAGGATGGCAAGTTCAAGGCCAGCCTCAGCAACTTAGCAAGACTTTCTCTTGAAATGAAAAATAAAAGGGGCAAGGGATTTAGTTTTGGGGTAGAACACCCCAGGTTCAATCTGAGTACCAGAAAAAAAAGGAAAAAAAATTGTGACTTTGACAAGGAGCATATGCATGAATTATGAGGAGACTTAGCTTTAAGAGGGTCATTTATGAGAAAGAATTCAGCCTAGAAGTCATTTGTGTGCTTCTGCTAGAATCAAGTTTGATCTATAAAACTATTCTGTGCTTGCAGGAAATGGGCATAATTTTTCCAAAGGGCAAATTAATGTGTAGCCACACTCCTTAATTTTCCATTTTTGCATGCATCCCACCATTAGCAAGTGGAAATAGCTAAGAACCATCAATGGTGTAGACATTGTGCTGTGAATTCTTAACTCTGAGTACTGGTGAATAGCAAATAGATTCTCTGTAATTCACCTACAAGCTCAGATATGAAAAAATGAATAATGCAACATGGCTCAGCATGGGTTGAGACAGGAATTGGCCACCATGGTCAATCAGTGGAAAGAACACAAAGACACAGACAAAATAAGAATAAAGACATTTATTTTAGCCAGAACTGGTCAGGGGGTTCAGGGAGGTGAAATTGAAGGTAAACATCAGAACTATACATCATGTT
The DNA here is from genome assembly GCF_001458135.2 of Marmota marmota marmota. Taxonomy (NCBI): domain Eukaryota; kingdom Metazoa; phylum Chordata; class Mammalia; order Rodentia; family Sciuridae; genus Marmota; species Marmota marmota. The sequence goes on from NW_026000249.1 coordinate 32,996,306, forward strand.
TAGCTGAGATATTCATATTTATTTTTCTCTTATAAATACGCTATTGGGAAAAGTCATTTTACATGTAGCAAGTTTTATCATTTGTGATACAGAAATGTAAACAGTCTTTCTTCAGAGGGAGGTCAGTGTCAGATTGCTGCCAGTTGTCTATAAATCTCTTTTATTTATTTGCCAGCATTAACAAACAGCATCCAACAACTTCACTTACCAAATGGTTGTGCTCAGAAAGCAAACATTCCCTCAAGAAAACATGTTATGGGTTATTATTTGTAACATAAAGATATCACTTGTTCAAGAGAGAATTCAGACCCGTTATTTTCATTAGTAATGTTGATAATCAGTTCATTCAATATGCACTATTAGAAAATTGACTATGTTATGGGCACTAGGCTGAGGGATGGAAAGGATAATTGTCCTAGAATTTATTTTGCTATGAAGAATTAGGAATTCAGATCAGGAATCTTTTTTTTTTTTTTTGTACTGAGGATTAAACCCAGGGGTGCTTTAACACTGAGCTACATCCCAAGTCTTTTTTATATTTTATTTTTATTCAAGTTCTTGCTAAATTACCCAGGCTGGCCTGAAACTTGTGATCCACCTGCCTCAACCTCCTGTGTTGCTGGGATTGTAGGCATGCACTACCAGTCCTGGCTAAGATCAGGAATCTCACAAGCCTTGAATTAGAATTTGTACCAAGCTACCCTAAGGCCATGATTAAGCTGATGGTCAGGGGATGAACATAACATGCAACTTCATTTTTTGGTACTGGGACGTGAACCCAGGGGCACTTCACCACTGAGCTACATTCCGGTCCCAAGTGCTAAGTTGCTGAAGTTCTGGCTAAATTGCTGAGGCTGGCCTCAAACTTGGAATCCTCTTGCCTTAGCCTCCTGAGTCACTGGGATTACAGGCATGTACCAATATGCCCAGCAACAAGCAAATTTTAATAATAATTTAAGAAACTAAAGGAAACAAACATTGCATCTGATTTTTTTTAAGAGTTGCATTTTAGCCAACAAATTGTAACACCCACATCATAAAGCAGTATATAGTAACCACAGAATTCCAAACCAAGTGATCCATGGCTTCCTGCAGCATGGCCATGGTAGATAGAATCATCCCAAAGATGTCCACATTCTCCGGGCACAATGGTGCACGCCTGTGAGGCTGAAGCAGGAGGACTGTGAGTTCAAAGCCAGCTTCAGCAATGGCGAGGTGCAACTCAGTGAGACCCTGTCTCTAAATAAAATACAAAATAGGGCTGGGAAATTGGTTCAGTGGTTGAGTGCCCCTGAGTTCAATCCCCAGTACCAAACATACACACACACAAAAAATGATGTTCACATTCTAATTCCCGAAACCCAAGAACATATTACTTTCATAGCATGACATTGTAAAGTGGACTTTGTAGATGCAAAATAAATTAAGATAGGGAGCTTTTTCCTGAATCATGTGGGTTGGCCCAATGTAGTCACAAGGGTTCTTATAAGAAGGAGGCTGGAAAGCTGGAGTCAGTAGGAGATGTCATAACAGAAGCATAAATGCTTGAGAGAAAGAGAGAGAGAGAGAGAG
>NW_026000249.1:32998943-33009768 GCF_001458135.2 Marmota marmota marmota
TGTGTGTGTGTGTGTCAGAGAGAGAGAGAGAGAGAGAGAGAGAGAGAGAGAGAGAGAGAAGAGTTTGAGGATGAAATGCTTTTGACTTTGAAGATGGAGAGAGACAGGAACCAAGGAATACAGATGGCGTCTAGAAATCAGCAAATGTGGGGAAATGGATTCTCCCTTTTGGGATATGATAGCAGCTTTGAACACTTACTAATCGTAAGGTGCTTCACCATCCATTGCTGGTTCTCATTTCCCTTGTTGGGTGTGTGGGAGACTCCCCCCCCCAAGAACAGCATGGAATCCCTTACCCCTCCCCCTCCTCTCCAAAGGGCGCCTAGCCAAGAGCACCAAATTCAAAGGTTTCCTCGACCAATCCCCATAGGACACAGTGTCTGCTTGCTGTTCCTGAGTCACCCTGCCAATCAGCACCTGCCACGTCCCCCTATGCATCCCTTCTTAAGCCTAAGCTTGTAAACACACGCTCTCTTCTCTCTTCCCTCTTCCCTCCTCCTCTTCTTTCTCTTTTTCTCTTTGCTTCTCTCTCTGCCCTCTTCCTCTCTGCCCTCCTCCTCTTCTTTCTCTGCTCTAGGCCACTCCTTAGGGCAGCACTCTAACAAAATCTCTTGGTTGAATCTCCAACTCAGGTGAGTCACTTGCCTTTTATCCCTGCTTTTAGCTTTGTAAATATTCCCTTATATTTCTCCCCTGTGGAGAGCCCCCAAAGGAAAGCCGCTGTGTTGATGTCTTAACATTAGCCCTGCAAGACCCATTTCAGACTTCCAAACTATAAGATAATAAATTGATGTTATGTTAAGTCACTATGTTTGAAACTGATACAATGGCTGACTGAGGATTGCTCTTGGGAAATGATGATTGGGAAATGATGCCTTTGTATTTAATCTGAATGGATAGTGCCTGCAGCCACATCAGGCCCACAGGAAGCTTGGAGCCACTGGAATTGATCACACAGTGTGGCAACTTTTAAAATGGCCACAAATTCATTCATAGACCTTCCTTTGAAAGGTAGGGTCTGTGTCCCCTTACAGTTAAATCTGTGTTCCCTCTTGGACCACTTCAACCCATAGAATGAGGATATGCTGACATACCCAGGTATATCATAAAAAGCCATTTTGTTTCTATCAAGAAACATGACTGTTCTGTTCTTTTTCACTCTGAACAACTATAATTTGATAAACGATCACATCTTTTAAAGAAAGTACTAGCAAGAATAAACACATTTCATCAAAGAGAAAGAAATTAAGCTGCACTGAGTTTAAGATTTCAATTCAAACAAATTATGGGCAATTTTCATCTGCTTTTTTTTCTCTTTTTTTAGAAGACATTATAGCAGTCTTTGGGTTCATTTTCTCACCAGGTTTGGGCATATTTCTTCCTTTCACCCTGTGTTTTACCATTTTTACGTTACAAGAATTATTTTGAGTGCCACTTCCTTCATTTGCCATGGCAATGGAGGCTGGAGGAAATAGTTTCCACTCTCCAATCTGGAACCTAAGATTCAGGATGGCTCTAGCAATGACAATCATTTAAATGATTATTTCCATATGTTCTCATCATCCAGTCTTTATGATGCTCTCTTTTTAGATCTTCCCCTTCTACTTTAACACCTTCCAAATATTTATAAGATTAAGAATTCATCCTCTAACAGCACTTATTGAAACAAGAACACTGTTCTTTATTCATTCTCCACATTCCTTTCCAGCTTAGGGCAGCAATCGTTTTTTCCAGGTGCTATTTGGCCATATTCACAAGCAACTCCAAAGTTCATATCTGATAAAATGTTTGTTCAATTTTGCTTAATTGAAGAGATGTACTTTTCTTGGAGCTTCAGTGAGAATAATAGGTTCTTTTAAAGACATAATAGATGGTGGCTCTATATAAGACAAATCACCTGAAACCTCAGATGTAGTGTTCCAGTTCAGGTTTAGAAACCACTAAAATGTGATTTTTTTTGTATGTGTGTGTAGTACTAGGGATTGAACCCAGGGGTGCTCTACCACTGAGTTACATCCCCAGTATTTTTTATTTTGAAACAGACCCTCGCTAAGTTGCTGAGGCTGGCCTCAAACTTGTGATCCTCCTGCCTCAGTCTCCTGAGTAGCTAGTATAACAGGAATGTGCCACTGTGCCTGTATCAAATATGGTTTATATAGATAACTTACAACAGTGATTGTGAAATATTTATATTTAGATACATGTTTTGTTGGAAGTTTTAAGTTTTGATATAATTTTAAACTTGAGGATCTCTCAAATACCCTTTCTCAGATTCACTAATAGTTTATATTTTTCTCTATTTGCTTTAACCTCTCTCTCTCTCTCTTTCTCTCTCTGTATGTCTGTTTTGTTGTTGTTTTCTGAGCAATTTCAGAATAAGCTGATGATATTATATCCCTTTACCCCAAAATACCCCTAAATACTTCATGTTGTTTCCAAAACTGAGGATATACTCTTACTTACTGAAATATAATTGTCAATGATTTAGACATACTTCTAATGTCTGGTTCTTCATAAAATTTTGAGTATCTTCAAAGAAAATCTTAGTTTGGACACATTGTAATAATCAGGCCAAATCTATATGTGTTGTGTGTTTTTGATACTGGGAACCCCTGAGGGTAGAAAAGTCCTCCTTCCTTTATTATAGATGTACAGATTTTGTCCTAAATTTATTTTGTCCCTGTAAGGGGAGGGGAGAGAATGTAGAGGCTTTTGAATTCAGGACTAAAAGAAAGCAAAGAATGTAACTCTCAAATCCACAATGGGAATGTGTTTCCACATTCTGATATGCTTAGGTTTACTAAGCCTTTCTAGATTTTCTGAAAGTATGATCTAAAGTGGTCATAAACCGTACTTAAATCATTGGTGCATCTCCATAAAAATTAGAGATTACCACTTTCTATGTAGTGATACAATGTTCATTTTAGTCAGATCTCCATACGATTTACTTTTTCTGAACTTAGGTAAAGTACACTTCTGGCCTATACCATGGTTGTCCAAGCATGTAAGAAGCAGATTTGTACTATCATCTTCTGGGTAAACACTATCTCAATTCCAGTTTCCTACAGCTTCTCCACTTTGAACTCAACTTCCTGATATAATAGCATTATATTTACTTCCCTAGTTTTTGGATATGTGTAATTTATTTTATTTTTTATTTATTTATTTTTTTAAATATTTATTTATTTATTTTAGTTTTCGGCGGACACAACATCTTTGTTTGTATGTGGTGCTGAGGATCGAACCCGGGCCGCACGCATGCCAGGCGAGCGTGCTACCGCTTGAGCCACATCCCCAGCCCTGTAATTTATTTTAATATAATTTATTTGTCTTCAGTTTATTTGAATTACTCAAAAATCTATAGAAATTATTGCTTATGGTGTCTCATGTTTTCCTCCTCGAGAACTTAATAAACTCTTTCTTATTCCCCTAGATGCTAAAACACATGTTTAAAAAATAATCATTTAAAATAACAAAATATAGTTTTAAAAACATTTAGTTCTGGGCATGGTGGTGCACACCTGCAATTTTCCTGAATCAGGAGACTGAGGCAGGAGGATTGGAAGTTTGAGGCCAGCCTTAGCAATTTAGCAAAAGTCTGTCTCAAAATAAAAAATGAAAAGGGCTCAGAATGTAGCTTAGTGGTAAAGCACCCCTGGGTTCAATCTCAGGTACAACAACAACAACAACAAACAAAACATTTAGTAAATATAACATCTGTTATTACTGAATAAATTTCATTCTACTTTGAACAAGGAGGATACAAAGTGGGTGACTCATTGACGGCATCATTTGAGAGATAGCAAGATGTACAATTGAAAACGTGGAGTAAATAGAAACTACTGGGGTTGGAGCAGCTATTTTATTAATGATAGTGTTGAAATTAGTGGTGTTCTAAATCAGGAAGTAACATAAGCATCCACAGATTTAGATTTATTCCTAGGAGTATATTAGTATCTGAGGCTATTGGAGTGATATTTTTTTCCATTTCATCTTCTAATTGTCTATTGCTAGTACAGAGAAGTACAATTTAGTTTTGTATATTGACCTTGTAGCATATTATGTTGCTATACTCGCTTATTCTACTTGATTTTTGTTCTTTATTTTGCGGTGCTAAGGATGGAACCTGGGGCCTCATGCTTGCCAGGCAGGTATTCTACCACTAAGCTACACCTCTAGCTCTTCTACTAGATTTATTTTGTACATCCTTAGTGCTTTCTATGTAAACAATCATATCATCTGTGAAGTTTTACTTTTTCTTTTTACTTTTAAGTCTTTTGTTTCTTTTTCTTGTCTTATTTCTCTTGCTAGAAATGCTTAATGTTGAATCAAAGTGTTAAGAGCAGATATCTTTTCCTTGTTCTTCATCTTAGGGTAAAATTTTTCAGTATTTCACCAATAATTATGATCTCAGCCATAGATTTTTTTCTGTTTATTAGGTTGCACAAGATTTCTTCTATTCCTAGTTTCCTTAGAAGACCAGTTATCTGACACATAGCTAAATAATTACCCAAAATAATGAAAAAGAGAAGACTACTTTGGAAAATAAAATTTGGCAATGAGGATTGAACTAAGAGGCACTTTACCATTGATCTATATCCCCAGTCCTTTTTTATTTTTATTTTGAGAAAGGGTCTCTGTAAGTTGCTGAGGCTGGCCTCAAACTTGCAATCCTTCTTCCTTAGCCTCCCAGATTCCTGGGATTAGACACACACCACTGCTCTTGGCTGGAAAATTTTTGAGTGAGGTTTGTTCTTTTTACCTTTTACCTGTGAGTCTTAATCAAACCTAAAATTGTGAGAGCTCTTTTTTTCCTGTCCTCTGAACCTCTTCCTGCTACCTCTCAGCACTTTCAAACTATAGACACTTTTTTTAAGCAGAAAGTAACCCCCAGGGATTTTAAATGTGCCCACATGCAGAAAGGTGCTATATGCTATCAAAACACCACAAAAATATTATTGAACACCAAAAGCCCTTCTAATTCTTAAAAGTCATTTAATCTTCCTACCAAAAGTGAAGGAAAGGGAAATGAGAAGAATTTTTCAGCTCTTTGCTTCCTAGGTGCCACTCTATGTAGGGTGAAGTTCATTATGTGGGTCTGCAAATGGGTGGTGAGGATACTGATGATATAGTGAAAAGAACCTGGACTGGCAGTAAGGATAACTTGGTTTTGTTCTATACTCTTGCTATCTGGCCATTTGATCTTGGAGAAGGCTCCCTGGTGACCTTTCTAGCTTCTGAGCCCTCATCTGTAAAATGCATGCATTTCTCCAATTCATGAACTCTGGGGACCTGGTGATATTATGGACCACTATGATTTTAAACTGGAACAACTAAATATCCAGAAAGACTGATGATTACAAAATGATGAATCTGCTAGATAGCAAATGCAAATACTCTGTGCAATTGTTTACTAGATAACTGGAGTCACATTCACCGCAAGGTTATCAACCTAGGGTTGTGACATTTCTAATCGATTATTCTGCCCCAAGAAATGACTCCTCATTTATCTCCTCAGTGGGGTCACAGGTTCCTAGTCAGTAAGAATTCATAGGGTAAGGCCAATTTCTCACACAGGAAACAGGAAATGTTCCCCTTTAGCTTTGACAGGAAACGTCGGTAGAAAAATCTCAAGTTGTGACACTGACCAGGAAAGGATGAGCAAACAGAGGAGGGAAAACTGGCAGCTTAAAGGTCCTCTCACTTTAATAGGGAATAAAGAAAAGGCAGCTCACTGGCATTCATGGAAGTGTTTAATTCAGGGAATTCCCTGGAGATCCAAGATGTCCAATAGAACAGAAAAAAATCAGCCAGGTGCTAGAGTATTTCATTTAACCTACCCAAGTCAGCAATTTCAAATTCCATCTTTGGTCCACTGAAGTCCACATGGTCCTAGCTTTCTGGGACAGGGCAGATTTTATGTAATTCAGTGAAGGTCATTAGTGAAAATAGAACTGTGGTAGTTTTAAAACAGGGCTGCAACTTTTTGACACTCCCATTGACAGGTGGGAGTCTGTGTCCCCTCACAGTCTTGGCAGGCCAGTGACTAATTTAAACAATAGAATCTAACATAAGTGGTGCTTGAGACTTCCAAGGCTAGATCAAAAATGGTGATACAGCTTTTACTTTGTCTGCAGGAATCACACTGTGTGATTCCATTCATATGACATTTAGGAAAAGACAAACCCTATAGGAACAAAGGCAAAATTGTGACTTCTTTTGTTGGGATACTGTTTGGGAAAGGAAACGAGGAAGGTTTGGAGGGTACTGGCCTTGAGCCACCACATGAGATTTCACACTATTTTGAGTTATCATGTTCTGAGGAAGCCCAAATCACCCAAAGAGGCCAGGTATAGGTGCTTTAGTCACCAGTCAGCTGATCTCAGAGAGATCAAGAGTGAAGAGTGAGAGTAAAGAAGCTTGTAGATAATTCCAGCCTTAGCCAGTCAAATCACTCTCAGCCATCTTGAGTCTTAACAGCCAAAGTCTTAGACATTGTAGAAGAGAGATAAGCCACACCTGTTTTCCCCTGCCTAAATTACTGACCCACAGAATCCACTAACATCATAAACTGGCAATAGATAACCAGAGTATAAAGAACAAAAGTCATTGAATCATTCTATCCTTATCTCTTTTTTTTGTAGTTGTAGATGGACAGAATGCCTTTGTTTTTATTTGTTTATATTTATGTGGTGCTAAGGATCAAACCCATTGCCTCATGCATGCTAGGCAAGCGCTCAACTACTGAGCTACTGCCCCAGTCCTCTATCTTTATCTTTGTAAGACTTTCCATATTCAACAATTTTAAGACTAAGTCTTTGTTGAGAAGGATCTCCCAGTCTTTTGTTTGGGAAGTAAGGCCACTGTTTTTGGTTATCCATCATGGGCCCTATCCCCCCAAGTGAAAATACATCAGAAGATTCAATGAATGTGTTGGTATGTGAGTATGCTGATATTTACCCAGCACCCACTAGATATACAACCTAGAGTAAGTTTAAAAGCAGTAATAGGCAATTCAAGACACATTGTGTTTCAGGCATTTGCATCTGAATTGGATGGATGAACCAAAATACAAAGACTAGGGGCAAAGTTGCTACAAAAGGGCACACAGCTTAGCTTTAAGCTGTATGGCATTTTATTTACTAGAAGAGGTAATAGTTCTCAACATTCAAATTCAAATTAAGCCAGCCCCGACCTTTTAGTTGTATAACCTCCAGCAAGCTACTTAATCCCTTTGTGCCTTAACTTCCTTATCTGTAAAATAAAGGTATCAATAGTATCTTCTCAAAGAGCATTCTTGAGGATTAAGTGAGATAACAGATACAAAGCATTACAATGGTGCTGGTCACCTAGTAAAGTCTCAATAAATGGTAGGTGTCAAAATTACAAGAGTATTTGAAAGGCTGATCAGGAAGTTAGACATACCCCATGTAAGCAAATGTAGACTAAAGCTGAAAGAGTAAAAGAAAATGAAGTTAAAGTGTAAAAGACCGGGTATTGTAAAGTTTCTAAGCTGCAAAGCCTGAGTTAAAATGTAAAGGACCAGGTATTGTTAAGTTCCTATGCTACACGCAAAACCTGAAATTCCTGTAGCTGTTAGGACAATTCCCAGGACTGCCCAGTAGATATTCCCCCTGACCATTTAGTTGTTTAATAACCTAGACCCTGTGTAGCTTGGCACGTAGGCATCTCAGGGCCCAAACCAATCAGTTTGAATGTATCCCCCTCCTTAGGACTGCCCTATCACCCCTGCCCGACCTGTTCCCACCAATGAATGTGCTAATCATGTTTGAGAGTTGTTGTTCGATTTTCCCTTGCCTCATGATGATTTGCTCTGATGTGTGCAAAGCCCCCGCCCTCCCCAAAAAGTGTACTTAAGCACTGCTCAACCCCTGGTCGGGGCTCTGGGCGGCTCTCCCTTGTTGAGTGAGCAGGGAGCCCCAGCATGCTGGATCCTCAATAAACCCCCTTTTGCTGTTGCATGAGTCGGTCTCTTGGTGGTCTCTTCCTCCGACGTTCGCTGGACCCTTACAAAGCAAAGTCTCACTAAAAAGTCATTTAAATAACCTACGGACTAAAAGCTCAGATATACCCCACAACAATGGTCTTCCTGCTGGAATATGAGTGAAAATCATGCTTCACACATTTTCTCCCCAGTCACTGACTACCACTGCACCCACTTCTCACCTGGCTGTGGGTGTGATAGAAGTGTTTGGATTCTGCAGTCAAACAAAGAATGAGTCCTAACTCTACCACTTAGGACTGTGACCTTGGGCAAATTAGCTAGCTTTTTAGTTTCCCTGTGGGTCCATTGGAGAAAACAATGCTTATATTTATGGAGTGTTGTGAGGATAAAAAGAGATAAGGAATCTAGTCTAATACAGACTTGATAATAATTTCTTTTAGAATGGGGCAGGAGGAGGGAGAGTTAATGAAGATGTCTCAGCTACATTTTAATTAATTACTTAATGAGTGTGGTACTGGGGATGGAACCTAGGAGTGCCCTACCACTGGGCTACATCCTCAGCCATTTTTATTTTGAGACAGGGTCTCTCTTTATTGCCCAGGCTGACCTGGAACATCCTCCTGCCTCAGTCTCTCTAGCGGCTGGGTTTACAGGTATGCACTATGGTGCCTGGCTCAGCTACATTTTTATGAATGTTCATTTATGCACAATTCTGATTAGTCTGTCCTCAAAACAGTTTTATAAGACCTTACCACAGGTAGAATTTTTTCCCATAGTGCTGGGGATGGAACCTAGGGCTTCAAGCATGCTAAATACAGTTCTACCACTGAGCTACACCTGCTACCCCAGGTAAAATTTAATATGTCCTAAACACACAGTGTTGTTCTTTGTGCCAGAATTCATAAATATATCTTTTCCTTCTCGAGGTAAACAGATTCTAGACATTCAGACTTTGAGGCATAAATGCTTCTAATAAGCCAAAAAAAAAAAAAAGGGAGAAAGTTTCTGGTTTTGCTTTAAAAAAAAGACAACGAAACTTTTGTGCATTTTAAAGTTGCCCAGAAGCAGCAATATATGGAACTCACACAACGCTGAGTGGGGGAAAGAAAACAACAACACAAAAGAACACACACTGTGTAATTCCATTCATACGACATTTAGGAAAAGACAAAACCCTATAGGAACAAAGGCAAAATTGTGACTTCTTTTGTTGGGATACTGCTTGGGAAAGGAAATGAGGAAGGTTTGGGGGGTACTGGAAATGTTCTTAAACCTTGATCTGGGTCATAATGTGGGTGTGTATGTATCTAAAAATGATAGCATGCTGGAGATTCATGTGCTTTACTGTGCATGTGCTGGACCTCGTTAAAAGTGTCCCAGGAAAAGTGCTGCCATTACTACTTTCCTTTAATTTGTTAGTGGTAGGGATGAGGAAGAAGAGAGTAGTATAGGGCTCTTACCTATGTCTGGTTGTAGACCAAAGCCTTCATTTTGGTAATTACTTTTAATTTAGCAGAAAAGGCTTGATGTAGCAACAATGGTGTGATTCAACTCCCTGCTTTGCCACTGCACTCTTTGAAATGAAGGCGCGGCAGGGGGGATATATATAATTCTTTTCTTCATATATAAAGGGCTTATAAATAGTAATACCAACCTCAGTGCTGGTCATTTCCTGGGGAATTAATAGCCAGCTGGGGTTAACGGTCCTTGGTTCGACTTTAGGCCATCAACTCTTCTTGCTGCTCATTAATTCCCAGAAAGTGCCCTGTGCCTTGATGGTTATTGCTTAAATACATTAAAATCAAGTTAAGGGGCTGACTTAATGTTTAGCTGTGATAATGTAAAACACAAGGAAATACTCCCAGCAGACTCATTCACTGTTTTGTGTTTTTATTTAACTAATTTTCTTCTGTATTTTTGAGTAGAGCAATGGAATGATGCATGTGGACATTTTTTTGCAGATATTATTGGTGGTGATGGTGGTGGTGGTGGTGGTGGATGGTGAAAGTGATGGTCTCTCTTTCTCTCCAGGCATGCCAATGATCACTGCGGTCCCTGCTTTTACCAAGCCACATTCAAGTGATCATTGTCATCTGCACATTCAGTGTAGAAAGATAAGCTGGGGGCTGCAGGCATTTCCAGGAAAAACCCCTAACTAGGAGGAAATTTCTTTTTCTATGTGGGTAATACATCCGCTGCCTATTGACTTTTAAAAGTGTAGAGCGAAATGTCTTTTTTGTCTGTTTAACATCAAACGCCACTTTTAACATTTGTTTTGCTGTACAGTTTACAAAGGCCTTCTAAAGTCATAGATCTCAATGCCTCAGAATAATCCTTTCACTTCAGAGAATAGGTTTAATTTTGACCCTCGTTCACAGATATGGAAAATATGGCTCAGAGAAGTTAAATAATCTGCCCAAGGTGTGCAGCTAGCAGAGGCAGAGTCCAGAGACCTCACTTTTGCTCTTCTCTCTCCTAATCTTTGAAATCATCAGTTCCTTTCTCTGAGTATCTATAGCATGCAGGGCTCCTCTTTGATGTTTTTAAAAGAAGGTTTCAAACTATTTTAAAATATGTTTAAGAAATTATCTGTATTTTGACATATCCTGGATGTCTGGAACTCCCCAGCCTCCACAGCAGTCACAGTAAATCAACCAAACAAATAACCATCCCCATTGTTTTGTGGATTATTTCCCCATGAGGCAGATGTTTACTTTTTACAAATGAAAGCTCATTGTTGTCAGGAACATTTAAGAGGCTTAACCTGTCTCCTCTGGCATATGGCGCTGGCTTTTCATGATAAAACTGGTTGTGTTGTGTGCACTGGCAGACGAAATCGCCAGCCTCTTTCTGAAACTT
>NW_026000249.1:33011147-33016134 GCF_001458135.2 Marmota marmota marmota
GGTGGTGATGGTGGTGGTGGTGGTGGTGGTAGTGGTGGTGGTGGTGTGTGTGTGTGTGTGTTTAAGGGTGTTTAATGTTCATAATTCATCATACAACACCTGCACTGAAACCTCACTGAAAACTTTACAATGGGTTCATCATTTCAGTGAATATTTTCTATTCAGGTCCAAGAGGACATAGATCCAAGAGGAAAATATAAGAAAATAGTTTAGGAATATATAGGTTAAATACAATATCTGTTCTTTATGAATTTAGCACAAAGACATTTGCAAAAGCAAGAGTTTGTGGTTGGGGTAGGCTCAAGGGAGGCCTGGAATGTGAGGAGGAGTCCTTTAAAAGAACATTTTCAGTGTGCTTCTCTGGAGAGTGGAAAGAACCCATTATAGGACTTTATGCTCATTGTTGTCCAGTAGTGGAGAATCATATTAAGGTAATTCCAAGCATCTCTTGGAATAGAAAAGCACAAATATATTTGGTCTTTATATATCCTCTTCATTTAATTCAATAAAATGGATGTTTATTGCAAACATCTTATGTTCATCTTAAATGGTGAGGGAAAACATAGTAGACTGTGAAGCCCTTACCCTCCATAGTTCATGGTCAAGTGCAAGAGATGAATACAGAGACCCAGGTTACAGAGCAGAGTGTGTTCATATCTATAATCAAGGCAAATATCACGTGCTTCAAGAACAGATGAAGGACTGGGGTGCATTTGATCGGCATGTGTGAAACCCTGGATTCGATCCTCAGCATTGTTTAAGAAAGATGGAAAGTTCATTGTGAACAGATAAGAATGCAGAGATCATCCAAATTATTAGTGCTTACAGCATCTGGAATAATGCTTAACTTTTTCTATGAATCAGGTTTCCAAAAAAGGGTATGACTAGATGGGCAGGGCCCACAATAAGATACTTCATTGGAAAATATTTTCAGAACCATTTGAATCTCTCTAACTTATTTGAATACCTGGGTTTAGGGGGATGGGGAGGTTGCTAAAAGTCAAATTCACTGGCCCTAACTGAGAAATTCAATCACAGTATCTTGGGTTAGAGCCCACCCATATCATTTTTATGTGTGTGTGGTGCTGGGGATTGAACCCTGGGCCTTGTGCAGGCTCTACCAACTGAGCTATATCCCCAGCCCCAGGCATCTCATTTTAACCAAGTTTCCATGGTGATTTTTTAGTGTGCTGAAATTTGAAATCACTGAATTATAGTCTTTCAAATAAAAAAATTATTTTTCCCTATACTAATTGAGAAGGATTAAAATCATAAAACACCAGTACAAACAAAAAAATACCTTGTCTTGAGAAGATCTAAATTCTTAGCATTCAAGTTGCCCACAAACACTTTCTGTTTTATGGTTTGGGAATATTGTTTAGCTTCTTGGAGGCCAGGACCACTTCAAATTCACTGTTTTTCCATTGTTTTTTGTTTGTCTGTTTTGTGAGTTCTCATTATATTCCACAGATTGGGCTAGAACTTGCAATCCTCCTGCCTCTACTCCTGAGCAATGGGAATAATAGGTATGTACCACCATGTCTGACTGTAATTCTAATTTGCTCTTTTTTCTTTTTATTTTCTTTCTGGGGACTGAAACCAGGGGTGCTTAACTACTGAGCCACATTCCCAGCCTTTTTTATATTTTATTTTGAGACAGGGTCTCATTAAATTGCCCAGACTGGCCTGGAACTTGAGATGCTCCTGCCTCAGCCTTCCATGTAGCTGGAATACAGGTGTGTGACCCCATGCCTGGCTCTAATTTAGTGTTTTCCTTTTATGGCCCAGATAGTTCTTGGCAAACTAGTGATACACTCAGTACATACTTAATAAATGGAGGAATGGAGGAATTAGTGCGGGCAAGTTCATAATTCAGTGGCCAACATCCTCCTTTCAAAATGTTCCCATTATCAAAACACTTGCCTAAAATAGATAATAATCTGGAAATGGTCTGAATTTCACAAGATTGACAACCACTGGGGAATGTGTGCATGTGCCAAGTCCTTGGTTTTGATGCCATACATAGTAGAAGTAAAACCTGGCTACCTCATACATAAGATGCAAGAAAATAACATGGAATACCTTAGTAAAATTGAGAAAGCTGTCTGTGATAATAAGGAGGTATGCAACTGGGATTTGTGTTAAACTGAAATTTAAAGGTCTACGTAGACAATTAAAAATAAAAGCCTGTTATGGATTGAATGTCCCTTATCTGAGATGCTTGGGACCAGAATTGTTTTGGATTTTTCTCTTTTTTTTTCCTTGAGATTTTGGGATATTTGCATAGACATAATGAGATATTTTTGGGATGGAACCCAAGTCTAAATATGAAATTCATTTATGCTTCATACTACTATGATGCATACATAATAGCTATATGCATAATAGCTTTAGGTTTTTATGCTTATACTCATAGCCTGAAGACAATTTTATATTGTGTGTGTGTGTGTGTGTGTGTGTGTGTTTGATACAGGGTCTTGCTAAGTTGCTGAAGCTGGCCTCAAACTTGAGATCCTTTTGCCTCAGCCTCCCAAATCACTGGAATTTCTGACATGCACTACCACACCCGGTAGTACAATATTTTTAATAATTTTGTTCATGAATAAGTTTTCATGGTGTCAGATTTTCCACTTGTGGCATCATGTTGGCACTTTAAAAGTTTTGGATTTAAGAGCATTTTAGATTTCAGATTTTTGGATAAGGGATAGTCAAACCCTCCCCTCCCTCTCCCTCCTTCCCTCCCTCCTTCCCTCTTTCCATCTATAAACTCTGGATAGCAATTATATATACCTTTTCTACTTCCCAGAGTTGAGTAATACATAATAATGTCTGTGAAATTTAGGAGTGGCATAGAGTCACATAAACACCAATTCTTGTTATCATCTCTAGTTTCTATTGGTAAGTATTTCTGTGGTAATCTCTCTCCCCACCCTCTCTCTGATACTCAGTTACCACTGAGCCACTCCCCCAGCCCTTTTATTTTTTACTTTGAAACAGGGTCCTGTTAAGCTGCTTAGGATCTCACTAAATTGCTGAGGCCGGCCTCAAATTTGTGATCCTCCTGTCTCCTGAGTTGCTGGAATTACAGGTGTGCATCACCATGTCTGACTGTGGTAAATATTTCACATGGTGTGGATCTTTCCCTTCATAACATATTCCAAGAAGCTTGGACCCTTCACCACCAGACTGAGGTGTGCCCCTAGGATAAATTAAAATGATTTTTATAGTAGTTGAAGAAAAAACACAACAGGAAGATAACTGTTAAGTGGAACAGAATATTTATAAATTCTACTTTTGATAATACATGTACATTATTTTCTTAAATAATCAGGAGTTAATTATCAACATGTACCATGTTGAATTTATCATAATAACTTGGGGAGATCTTTACCAGAAAGAAAAAGCTCCATTTAAATGGTACACTTAACTTTTCCCCATTTCCCAGGCGGATTTTTTTTCCAGCTAGCCCAGTTATTTTCATCATATTCTCTTTTATCTTAAGTTCACATAACCCCTAAAACCTGAATCTAGGGCAAAAGAGGAGAGATTAGATCTAACACTATTGATTCATTGATGTGGGCTCTGTTGGTTTTGATTTTAGAA
This sequence comes from Marmota marmota marmota, assembly GCF_001458135.2. Taxonomy (NCBI): domain Eukaryota; kingdom Metazoa; phylum Chordata; class Mammalia; order Rodentia; family Sciuridae; genus Marmota; species Marmota marmota. The sequence goes on from NW_026000249.1 coordinate 33,014,751, forward strand.
GGTCAATGCCCTGTGGGCCAAATTTGTTCAAAGGACAAACACACAATAATGATATAGTGCTTCCTGCCTTCAAAAATCCAACCACCACTGTTTAAATACAGTTAAGTATCAGTGGAAAAATGTAATGTATACTTTAAAAAGTAAGTCTCTGTGTGGTTTAGAGTCATTCTATAATTATGTTTTAAATAAATGATGACCTTTTAAAATATATAATAATAATATTGTTGATACTTCAGATAAATGGTTCTTGTTTCATTTTTAATATGTCATTAACTTACCATTACTAAAAATTTAACCATGCTTTAAAAAAATCCCAGATGGAAATGAGATTATATTAGTAATTTACAATAGAGCAATACATTTCCATTATGTTTATTTAATAGCACATTTATATCATGCAAATTCCTTTGAATATAAAATAGTCATCTAGTTCTACTTAGTGGTAGGTAGGAAATGAGAAAAAAATCCAAATAGATTTGGGGAAATATGACAGATATGCAAAGCAGAGTTTCTTCTTACCCATAGGACAGAACCTTGGGTAAAAGAAGTTTTGAAATATACGTTGGAAAGAAGAGAGGCTAAAGGAACTCTGTGTGTGTGCTGTGTTTAAAACAAAAATAAATTCTAAGAAATAGAATAAAATTGTTTTCAATGTCCAGAATATTCATTTGTCAAAAGAATCACATGGGGCCATTATTTATTGACCAGCTAAATTCACTTTAATGCCATTCTTTACAAGTATACACTGCTCTCAGGTTTTACAATGTACAGAAAATGTCACGCACAGCTACCACCAATGATACTTGTACACATAGTCATAGATATCATCATGGAAGTGATGCTGTATTTCTATTTTCAGCACAGGCTAACAACCAACCTTTGTGTGTGGACATCTGAAATTGTTCTGGGTCCCATATGCATTCTAAAGCTCTCTGCCTGTTATATGATCCAGTGGGATCTTTTAACCCCCATGTTATCTACATACCAGATTTCATTGAAGTTATTTTTCATGGAAGCAGTTCCTTGAAACCTCTTTATCACTCACTTTATGAAAAGAAGTAGACCATAGGCACTTACCCCAGAAGCTCTTAACCTAGAAAGCTTTAGGCACCACTAATTCTAGGAAGATCATGCTGAATTCTGGGGAGACGGTTCCTTGAAAGATGGAGCTAATGATAGGGCCAGAGGCAGAGTGAGGAAAAAGGGCAGATTGTGAGGGGACGAAAGGAGAAGGAGGGATAAGAGAACACAGGAGAAAGGAAAAGTAGAAGACAGGAGAAACCAGGGAAGAAGAAGAGAGGGCAAGAATTTAGGACTAAAGAAAAATAGAGGTGAGTCAGAGAAAGGAAAGGAAAGAGGAGGAGAAAGAAAAGAAGGAGAAGAG
>NW_026000249.1:33016150-33036436 GCF_001458135.2 Marmota marmota marmota
AAAAAAAAAAAAAAAGAAGAAGGAGAAGAAGGCTCATCCATAGCCTTCCCTGGAGCTCAGAATGCAAGAAAACTTCCATTTCCCTCAGCCAGGTGTCCCCCAGCAGGCCAGCATCTTATTCTTTTCTATTTCACTCTGTGACTGTTGACTCAAGCATGTTTTTTTTTTACTTGAGCAAAGGTTCCATAACAATGAATTAATGATGATTTCAAAGGACATCACAAGACATTACAGGTGCATGCCTGTAATCCTAGTTGCTTGGGAGGCTGAGGCAGGAGGATGGCAAGTTCGGGGCCAGCCTGGGCCAAGCCCTCAGCTACTTAGTGAGACAAAAAAAAAAAAAAAGTTAAAAGGACTGGGAATATGGATCAGTGGCAGAGCACCCATGGGCTCAATCTTCTGTACTGCAAAAACAGAGAGAGGAGATGAGGATTGTCCTGCTTTACCTTTGGGTACAATCAAATAGGCTAAGCAAAATGAACTCTCTTGTGCAGCAACTTGGACTCAAACAAACCCTGGATGATCTTCCTAGCAGACTCAGTGATAAAAGAAACTTGCCATCTACAGAGTGAAAAACACAAAGGTAAACACAGGTTCTTCACAGAGCTCAAAACCTTTGTGTCTTCAAGAAAAAAATTAAAAATCAAGGTGGAAAGAAAAGACTCGTTTCCTGAGTTTAAAATATTAATAAAAAATACTGGATTCCAGGATAGACTTTTGAAGCAGAACTTTAGAGACTAAGAGATTAGATTATTTAAAATCAAGTACATAGGGGCTGGGTTGTGCTCAGTGGTAGTACACTTGCCTAGCTTGTGTGAGGTACTGGATTAAATTTTCAGCACCACATAGAAATAAATGTATAAAATAAAGGTCCATCAACAACAACAAATATATATATATAAATCAAATAAACAGAAATTCCCAGTAATGGTTGACATGGTATAATGGAGATTACTCCATAAGGACATCCTTTTTAGATGTTTACCTTGGCATGCACCAACACTGATGCTGAAGCTCTAATATGGTCTCGGAAAAACCATAGAGGAAAGCAGAGGAACTGTTAAACATTTGCCAATGAGACTCAGCTACCATTAAGCTGTTCCAAATGCACCCTATTTATAGGGTGCACATATGATTCATTATCTGAACCGGGAGACTTTGTGGAGTGAAAAGAGATGTCATTAACAAATTAAGTCAGGGCAATAGTCATAAACTGACAAATTGAGAATTATGATCACCCTGTCTCTACAAAACTTCTCAATGCAAAGCAATGACAAAAACAAAACAAAACAGACAAACAAAATCAAAATAACAACTAGGAACAATTGTTAAAAATGTCATGAAGTCTGGTTCCAAATGGATCCCAAAAGAATTCAGAAATGTCAATTATCAGTACTCATCACTTTTTAAAAAATATTTATTTTTCAGTTGTAGTTGAACACAATACCTTTATTTTTATTTATTTTTTATGTGGTGCTGAAGATTGAACCTAGGACCTCACAAATGCTAGGCAAGTACTCTACCACTGAGCCACGACCCTAGCCCCTCATCACTTTTTTATATATTTTTTAGTTGTTGATGGATCTTTATTTAAAAAAAAAATTTATTTGTATGTGGTGCTGAGAATCGAACCCGGTGCCTCATGCATGCTATGCAAGCACACTACCACTGAGCCACAACCCAGCCCCAATACTCATCGCTTTTGTGGTTGCTGTTTTGCCTTGTATAAAGGAGATATAAAAAAGGAATAAGGCATTTGGATATTCTCTCTCTCTCTTTGTATAAATGGAAGATCCTGGAAAACATGTAATTTAAGCATTGACAGGAAGGAGCCTCCTGATGACTGATGGTGGCCAATTTCCAATAGCAGCAACTGCAGGTGAAGGGAAGAATTGGCAGCTGGGGGAAAAGAGACACAACTGATATCAGGAAATCAGTCTCAATTTTAAGGGAAATTTTTATTAAAAATTTATAACATTCCTTAAGGTGATTTCATGAAAGTAGAAGGGATAACAGTGGAATAGAGAAAAGAGATTGGGGGGAGAGAGAAAGGATGGGAAAGTGGAGGAGCTGTGGAAGAAATTGGCAAAATTATGCTATGTGCATGTATGAATATATCATAATAAGTTCCATTTTTATGTATAACTATTATGCAGCAATTTAAAAAACAATAAAAATAATGGAAGTCAAGTAGAGTAGAGGAAGGGGCTGAAGGAGAGGATGGGATGGAAAGAAAAAGTACTGGGGATTGAAAAGCAGCAAGTTATGTTATATGTGTCTATGAATATGTCAAAGTGAACCACCATTATCATATAATGATAATACACTAATAAAAACATTAAAATTTATAATATTTTAAAAACATGTTAATTAACTATATTTGATTGGTGACTGACTCATGTATTTTTCTAAATCTGTCCTTTTTCACACCTCTAATGAGGCTAAAAAGCCATGTCCTGTCCTGAATTCACAAGGTTTTCTGGAGATGAGAAGAGATAGGGGTAGAAATAAGGGTTCTTCATCAATTTTCTGGGCCATTGTCCATGATTGTTAAAAAATACATACATACCTAATAATGTCTCATTTATTATGTTTTATTCCTGAAATGGCAAGAGCATTGGACAGACATTTTAGTTGGTAGGAAGTGGGAAGCTCTCCAAGAATTTCTCCCAGAAATTGGGTACCACTTATTTTGCTATTTTTTATTGATAATTCTTTTTTTTCTTTTTTAATTTTTTTTGTACTGGGGATTTAACACAGGACTACTTTATCACTGAGCTGTATCTCAAGCACTGTTTTTTCAGACAGGATCTCACTAAGTCACTGAGGGTCTTCCTAAATTGCTGAGGCTGGCCTTGAACTTATGATCTTCCTGCTTCAGTTTCCCTAGTCATTTTGATTATGGGCATGTGCCACCCTGCCTGTCCTTTTAAGGATAATTCTACTGTGTTGGTTAACTTCATGTGTCAGCTTAATTGGGCCATGTGGTGTCCAGACATATGATCAAATATTATTCTGGATATGTCTGTGAGGGTGTTTTTGAGTGTGATTAACACTTAAATAAGTAGACTCAGTAAAGCAGATTGTCCTCCATGATGTTGGTGCCTCAGCATATCAATTGAAGAAATTAATAGAACTAAAAGGCTAATAAGAAACTTCACCTGCCTGACTGCTTGAGCTGGTACATTGGTCTTTTTGTGTGTGTGTTGGGGGGGGGTGCTGGGAATTGCGCATAGGAGTGCTTTACCACTGAGCTACACCCCAAGTCCTCTTTATTTTGAGACAGGGTCTTACTAAGTTACTCAGGTTGACCATAAACTTGCTATCCTCCTGCCTCAGCCTCCTGAGTTGCTGTATTACAGGTGTGCACCACCATGCCCAGCTAAGCACTTCAACTAAGCACTTCAACCAAGGTCTTCTCCTGCCTCCAGAATGAAACTTACTCCATTGGATTTCCTGGTTCTCAGGCATTCAAACTCAGAGTGCAACTATATCAATTGGCTGTTCTGAGTCTTCAACTTGCCCATTGCATATTGTTGGACTTCTCAGCTTCCATAATCATACAAGCTAATTCCTTACAACAGCTATCTATTGATCATCTATATTTATATCTGTATCTATCTCCTATAGGCTCCATTTCTCTGTAGAATCCTGCTAAGAGACCTACCTATGGCTATCTGGGTTCAATAATGCCTTAAGATAAAGCAAAGAATCCTACTATTATGTGTATTTATAATGTACCAATAAAATATATGGAAAAAGATACAGCAAAGAACAGGACTGTTAAGAAAATGTCATAGTGTATAGTCCATGCAAGATGACCATAAGGGCATTTGCCTGGCTGTAAGCATAAAGCAGACAGGGCCAGAAATCAATGGCTCCTATGACTTTCAAGTCACTCTTGGTATTTGTATACTCCCCAAAGTCCCATCACTAGTCTGGTACTCTTCATGTTCAGAGTCCAACCCTCAAGAACAAATTTGGGACCAAGGATGGATTTTGAACTCTGACGATACCTACATAGAGGAGGTGATTGAGGGCCTAAGCACTTCAGAGAAAAAGCAACAAGCCATGAAATGATGAAGGAATGAACCCAGTAAATAAGACAGAACTCCAAATGGCAAGTAAAAGATGGAGAGAAGGTAATATCCTGCACTCCTGTGCTCCTGTCTCTGTGTTCCTTTGGACCTAGTTGTTATGCTTCTGTTGGGCTCAAGTAGGTCCTCAGAGAACCCAGGCCTTGCTGAATATCCCAGAGACATTAGACATTAATTCTCAATTCTACTTTGTGGGTATTCTATCCCCATAGCTTTTTTTCATCCTTGCTTTTAGATGCATCAGCGACATTTCATATCGGTTGGACAAATCCTCCTTATTTCCAGACAATCAGGGTTCATAATTTTTAGCCATTTATTTTAAGGTTGAAAGCATTTATTTTTCTATCCTCACTCCTGTTCATTTCTGAGGTTAAAAAGGCAATTGTAAACTTTGTCTGATAAATTTTCCATTCATTCTCCTCCTCTCCTTCAATATGCCAATCAAGTGTCAGCTTGCTTTCTCTGAAAATTCATAACACTTCACCTTCAGTCTCATTAACTGATTTTCCTTTTGTTTCACATGAAGAAAACTCATCCCAACACTTAAAACCCTGGGAGTTACAATTTAGAACTTCTTCAGCTGTCTTTTGGAGTTTTAGCTCCCACTGCTTGTTCTTTATTTTGTGCCTTTCAGAGAAAAAAAATTTTCCTTTTTTTTCAACCACCTTTCGTTGACCCCATCATCAAAAATGGAGTAAGATTTACAGTCATATTGTAGTCTTTATATGTGTCAACTTTCATAAATTTCAAAATAAAGTCAAACTTTACTCATTTGGACTCTATCTGGATTTTGTAAAAATTAAGATAAAACCTCCACTACAGTTTGCATAGGTGTACCCCCTCATTAGGCTAATGACTGCCCTCAAATAGTATATGCACAAAAAATTGAAGATGTAGTCTGTATCTTAGAATACTATAGAACCCAGATGGCCTTAAAGTAGGGTGTCTTCAGAAGTAAGGAAAGTAAGGGGCTAGGGATGTAGCATGCATAAGGCCCTGGGTTCCATCCCTAGCACCATGGGAAAAAAAAAGAAGTAAGGAAAGTAAGCACAAATCATTCTGAGAGCATTCATGAGGTAGGTTACCTTTGCTGGTCATACTTCATGAAATTAGTTTAAGTTAATGTAGCTACTCCTGGCTTCTCCATTAATTGACTGTGTGATCTTAAGCCACTTCTTGGGGCCTCAATTTCTTATCTGTAAGACTCCGGGAAACACAGTAAATACCTCCCCAGTAGTCTTCTTTTTCTCCTAAGTAGTCTTGAAGATTAATTGAGATGAAGCATGTCAAATACTTAGTATGTTGCCAGGAAGATGGCACTTACTCATAGGCATCTGACCAAGTTGGGTTATCCAGATAGTGGGACAACTATTCAAGTATAAGTCATTTATCTGGCAGATAAGCCTAGAAAATACTGGCAATGAAGCATGGAGATGAAACAGGGGGGCTGGGGATATAGCTAGCTGGTAGAGTGCTTGCCTCCTATGCACAAGCCCTGGGTTCAATCCCCAGCATAGAAAGAAAGAAAGAAAGGAAAGAAAGAAAGAAAGAAAGAAAGGAATGAAAGAAAGAAAGAAAGAAAGAAAGAGAGAAAGAAAGAAAGAAAGAGGGAAGTGAAGGCAGCCAATAAAGTATGCTTTTTCAAGTAGTTTACCACTGGGAACAACTGAGGCTCAGACCACTAGGGACCTTAGAGAAACTGTAGAGCACACATCTCAGAGCTATTGCCACACCCTCACCAAGTAACTAGGGATCTGGAATGTTTATTGATCAATTCCTAAAGACTATGCCAGCAGTATTGCCTTGGAAAGGGGAGAAATTGGCTTTGTTATTGTGAACTGAATGTTGTTGTTGATTTTGGTACTGGGGATCGAACCCAGGGAAGCTTAACCACTGAGCCACATCCCCAGTCCTATTTATTTATTTATCTTGACACAGGGTCTTGCTAAGCTACTTAGGGCCTCAATAACTTGCCGAGGCTGGGCATGAACATTTTTGGGGGAAGGGGGGGTACCGGGGATTAAACTCAGGGGCACTTGACAACTGAGTCACATCCCCAGCCCTATTTTTTATATATTTTTTAATTTATTTTTTAGTTATAGGTGGACACAATACCTTTATTTTGTTTTTATGTGGTGCTGAGGTAGCGGTCTACCTACCACTGAGTCACAACCACAACCTGTATTTTTTTAATATTTTATTTAGAGACAGGGTCTCACTGAATTGCTTAGTGTCTGCCTCGCCATTGTTGAGACTGGCCTGACTTTGAACTCTTGATCCTCCAGCTTCAGCTTCCAGAGCTACTGGGATTATAGGCATATATCACCACACCCTACTGGCCTTAAACTTTCAATCCTCTTGCCTCAGCCTCCCGAGTTGCTGGGATTCAAGGTATGGCAGTGGACCTTATGTTTTAAGTGGATTTGGGTAGAGCATCTTGAAGTTCTAACCATATACATTTCACAAAATTGCCTGGGTCCTACAGGTGAGGCTGTGGTCACTTAAGGGACATTCATGCCTGTGGATTCAGTGTCAAGGTAGCAGGGTTAGACATGAGCAGAGAATCAAAACTGCTCATAGAGCCAAGTTTGCAGCCAGATTGCCAACCATATATGTTAAATCTGTAGGGCAAGGCAAGACCAGAGTAGGGAAAATGGAGAGTGGGCTGAGTCAAGTAGATCAGGGTAGTCCCTACACAGAGAGGAGCACTGTGATGTCCACAGCATGCCAAACTGGCTTTATAATGTGTGGAGTGTAACTCTCTTAAGATAAGAATTTCTTCCCCAAATATTCCTCCTACCTTCTACGTAGTCATGGTACCCTGTGAATCTCCTCTGTTGTGCTTATTTTGATGTCTTGATTATAATGATATGATTGTGTCATTGGCGATTTTGATGGCCACCTTCCTGAGAGGTCTGTGATCATCATCACCTTATCCTGGGACCTTGCATAGTACAGGCCAGAGTCAGCATTCAGTAATAATTTGTTGAATGAAAGAACAAGCTTTGTTGTGTGAGGTCTGTAAATTATCACATAGGCCCCAGGCATGGTAGCACTTACCTGTAATCCCAGCGACTCAAGAGGTTGAGGCAGGAGGATTGCAAGTTTGAGGCCAACCTCAGGAATTTAGTTAAATCCTAAATAACTTAGTGAAACCCCATCTCAAAGTAGGGATCTGGAATGTTTATTGATCAATTCCTAAAGACTATGCCAGCAGTACTGCCTTGGAAAAGGGAGACAAAGTAAAAAAAAATAAAGTCTCAAAGTAAAAAAAAAATAAATAAATAAAAAAGGGCTGGGGATGTAGTACAGTGGTAAAGTGTCCCTAGATTCAATTCCCAGTAACAACAACAACAAAAAAATTGATGACGATAATAATAATAAAAATAAAATATCATGTAGGCTAATAAATACCAGCTAAAGAATTGCAAAAACATCTTCTCCTGGATGTTTTTTTCCAGGGAGCCTTTCAGCAGTGTTTTTCTGCCACTGTACTTGAAATAGGCCTAGCCCCACTCTGTTGCTGGGCGCTGCAAATTGCCTTTCTCGTCCTTAGTGGGAAATTGCTCAGGAAGTCCCCTTGGTTAGTGCATGTAATTCTAAACAATTCAAATTCAAGGCAGTGGCTGAGGTCTTTCTGCCTTCTCAGGGGTCTTCTGCAGGTCACACTGACCACCAAACAATTGCCTCAAGTGAACCTTCTATCACAATTCTCTCAGGAGTAGGCTTTGAGCCTGGCACTTTCCTCTCTTAGGAGCATTCATTCCCAGGTGTCTATAAACCCAAGCCATCTTTGCTCTCTTGTGGGATGGAGGGGCACTTGTGTAAGCATTCTGGTGACATCTTGGGCATCTTATGATCACCAAATTATTTGTGCAAATTAAACTCTGACACTAACTCTGGGGTAACACTGTGTACTCACAGTTGTGAGAAGAAGTTTGCGAATCTCATGGTCTTGCTACAGATAGTAAGTATTTGCCTTGCACAGTTTTGATATTCAAAACTTTCAGACACTGCAGTTCCACTTCAGTTAAATTAAATCAGTTCTCTAGCAATACGATTCAAATTGCATCACCCTGATATATTAACTGAGTAATTACATAAAGTGAACACTTGGCTGCTAGCTCTGGTTCACAAGTCAAGTACAAAATAACAGAAGTGCATCACAAGCCATGGCCAATCAAATCACTTCTTTCAAAGCCTGTCGGTGATTGGTCACTGAACATCTGTTCTTCACCTCATGCAAGGGCAACAAAGGTATACCTGTGGTGCTTCCTTGCCACCCAGAGATAAATTCATATGACATTATGCAAAAATGGATAATTAGAAAGGGAAATTGGACAAGAAAGATGAAAGTGCAGCAAAGAAACAGAAAGTGGTAAAACTAGAAGTTAAAATTTCATTGAATATAAATGCAAAAATAGCTGACAGAATATTATAGAAGAAGAGATAGCTGACTGGCAATGTTGACTCTATCTCTATTCTCTAGAGACTTAATGAAGGGGAAGGTATCAAACTTGAAAATGAGGGAAGTAGTCATGATGGAAAGAATGAAGCTATCCCTGAAGACTAGCAAAAGTATGTCAAAGGAACACAGCATGATGGGGCATGCCTGTAATCCTCATGGCCCAGGAGGCTGAGGCAGGAGGATTACAAGTTCAAAGCCAGCGTCAGAAATTCAGCAAAGCCCTAATCAACTTAGCAAGATCCTGTTTCAAAATAAAATATAAAAAAGGACTGAGGATGTGGCTCAGTGGTTAAGCACCCCTGGGTTCAATCCCTGGTACCAAACCAAACCAAACCAAATCAAACCAAACCAAAACATTAAAGGAACTCCCGAGATATTTTACAATACTGCAAGTGCATAGGACAAAATTATGGCAGCTGATTCAAACATAGAAAGGAGTATGACAGCTGGGCATGGTGATACACATCTATAATCCCAGTGGCTCAGGAGGCTAAGGCAGGAGGATCACAAGTTCAAGACTAGCTTTAGCAACTTAGCCAGACACTAGACAATTTAGTGAAAGCTTAAATATTTCATTTAAAAAACTAAATAAAGGGCTAGGGATGTGTCTCAGTGGTTAAGAGCCCCTGGGTTCAATCCCCAGTACCAATAGATAAATAAATAAATGGATGGATGGATGGTAGTATGACAATTTGCCAAGTGACAGAATAGGGTTTGCTCCATGTGGAAGATTATATGAAAAGAAGAAGGAAGCACGCAGTGCTCAAACTACTTTTGATAAGTATTTTACAAAGAAACAAAACCTTTAGTTCTCAAAGTATCAAATGTTTTAAATTACAGTAGGCCAAACACATATTAATTTTACTATTTTAATTTCCTATATATTTATAGCTAACAAGAGGAGGAATTTTAATTATTTTAAAACAATTTGTAAAGGTCACAGAACAATTATAATTTTCACATTGGTTGTTAAGATTACTTTGCATGGGATCAATAGAGGAAAGGGGCCTGGAGTGTGGAGAGGGAAGGGGATGGAGAAGTATTGGGGTCTGAATCAAACAAAATATATTCCATGCTTGTATAATCATATCAAAATGGATTCTGCTGTCATGTATAACTAAAAAGAACCATAGTTTACAAAAAAAGGAACTATATGTAATTTGTTACAGTGGAATACACCCAGATGTTCTAACAAGTCCTCTGATATTATGACAGTATTAGCAAACTAAAAATTGTGTGGAGTCTAGTATTCACATTCTGACCCCAAGACAGAATATTTCAATGTGGGAGTCTCCTGGAAAAATAAATTTATTCATAAATGATTGCAGAGTATCGGATGTCTGGACCAAGAGATTTTAGTACTTCATTGTCTTATTTTTTTTTCTGGTGCTGGGGATTGAAACCATGGATCCTTAAACACTGAGTTAACATACCCACCCCTTTTTATTTATTATTTTGATACAGGTCTGATTAGGTTGCTGAGGCCAGTCTTGATCTTGTGATCCTCTTGCTTCAGCCTCCTAAGTTATTGGGATTACAGGCATACACCATAATGCCCAGCTACTATCTCAATTTTGAATGCTACCAAATCTGGTTATCTCTATAACATCTATATAACTGACTCTATTCAGTCAGTTCCTAAATATTAGTGTGGAAGTTTAAATTCCATTCCTTGATCTATTGCTAAATGAAAAGGAGACTTGAGTACTTTCATCATCTTCCTATATATGTTGCAAGGATTGACAATAAAAATGTTTAGGTAAGTCTGTGATGCTAATAAACTGTGAGTATTAAAATGCATGGAAAACAGCTGCAAATCTTACAGGCAAAAATACTGTCCCAGTTGGGCATGGTGGCACATGCCTATAATTCCAGCTACTTAGGAGGCTGAGGCAGGAGGATCATGGGTTTGAGGTCAGCAACTCAGTGAGGCCCTAGGCAACTTAGGGAAACCCTGTCTCAAAACAAAACAAACAAAAGGCCTGGGGATGTAGCTCATTTTTGACCTGTGTGTATACTTATTAGCTAATGATCCTCATGTGTACATACACATTGGAATCTGAAATTCCTAGCTCTAATTTGAATTGTCCAATGCCTGTCAAACATAGAATTTTCTCAGAGCTGAGTCTGGTCTACAATGATACTGGAATTTCTTTTTCTCTCAAATCCAACATTTCCAGCACAGCTCACAGGACAATCTGTGGTCTTCTCATAGCCATGGCCTAGTCTCTTGAACCTCAGCTGATATGGAACCCAACAAAACAAGGCTAAAGGACTCTCCCCTCCAAAGGATGCAAGTTTGCCTCAGGAAAAACTTTGGTTTTGCTTTGTGTATAGACATTGCTAAATAAATATTTGTGGATTTGACCAAAGTGTATGATTTGCTGCTGGGAGGGAGAACAACAGAGTTACCTGTTCCTCTTACTTGAGGAAAGTAGGGACAAAGAAGCTCATGACAGTCGTCTTAGCTCCTGACCATGATGAAACTACATAAGTTGGGTGGTTAAATGGGTTTATATATTACTAAAAGCAACCACAACTTTATTTCTTCTGAGATATTGTACAGTAATAGATATTAGAAGGCTTCTAATATCTACAACTCCCCTCCCAACTATTTTTTAATAGTTTATTGCTGGAAATAGAGGTAAAATGCAATCTCAGAGTACCCCTAGACATAACTATTATTCCAACAGTACTCTCCAAATATAAGCATTGCTTCCATTTTGACTCATATTCCTCCAGTCTTTTAAAATTTTAATATTCATGTATCTTAAAAATTATGGTAAAATATACATACCATAAAATTTACCTTTGTAACCATGTTAAGTGTTCATTTCAGTAAGGTTTACTAGGTTAACATCGTTGTGCAACTAATCTCCAGAACTCATTTCATTTTTTAGAATTAAAACCCCATACCCATTTAGCCATCATTCCTCATTTCTACTTCTCCCCATCCCTCAGCATTCACCCTCCTATTTTTCTCTACTATAAAATAGGGACAATCTTCCAAAAGGATTGTTATGAGAATGAAATGAGGCAATTGTTATGGACTGGATGCTGTTTCCTCCCCAAATATTTAACCCCTAAGTGATGGTAAAGGAGAGGCTTTGGGAGGTGATTAGAACATGAGGGTGGGGACCTAAAGAATAGGATTAGCACCCTTATGAAAGGGACTGCAGAGAATTCTCTAGATCTCTTTGTGTTGTGTGAGGATAAAAGAAGAAATTGGCAGTCTGCAACCTAGAAAGGGACTCCCATAAGACCCAATCATGCTGGCAACCTGATCTCAGATTTGTAGCCTTCAGCACTTTGAGAAGTAAATTTCTGTTGTTTATAAGCTTCCAGTCTATGGTATTATAATAGCAACCCAAACTGATTTAATGTATGCAAATTGCTTGCTATAGTACTTCACACACAGTTAAGTGTTCAACAAATGTTTAGTAATATTATTATTTATGATTCTGTATTCTGATTTTTCTGAAAACATGATCAATTAATATGGATGAAATCCAGTTTATATTAATATAAATGCAGCCTATAATTAGAGAGAGAGAGATGAGGAAAAAAGAAGCAGGCCACAAGAGACCACACGTGGAAGAGGATAGAGAAGGATGAATACTCATCATGGAGATATAAAAATGAAATGGTGTTCATGATCTGCTTTGCCTTGGTTGGTAGCTGTGTTTTATCCTTCATTTTCTTTTGGCACCTGTGGGCAAATAGTACACAAGACCTGGGCTATTTTCTATTTGTTCTGGGGCAGAGGTGGCACACAACAGTGGTTTTTTGTTTGCTTGTTTAACTTAACATAAAATGTGTTACTTGAAAGGCAAATTAGTTTTCAAAATTTATTTATCAGAATATATTAATATAAAATCCATATTTCAGGCTTCATTTACTTGGAAGATCTGCTTTAAAATGGTCCTAATTTCATTGGGGCAACAATTCCCTGGACAATGTAGTTGGTTCCATCTTGACCCCATCACTGTCGTGTTGCTTATAGCCTTTGAAGAAGGTAATCTGTATGGTTAATTGGATAGCACATTTCTCATATCATCAGACAAACCCATACTGCCAATATAAAATCTCTAACACTATCATGACACAAAATGCTGATCTACCTTTGCTAGGAAACTTGATAGTCCCCACTACAGATGTGTCTATAGATTGGTTAGGTTCTTCCAAGTTAGCACTTTCAATAACCATGAAAGTTTTGAGATTTAACTCCATTTGTAAGTTAACAAATTCACTTACTACAGTTTCATGGGTGCTGGCTTAAGATATGAGACTACTGGGTTAGAGACAAAAGATAGCTCAGTAGTAGTAGGCAGAATGCTAGCATTTGTACTGGTTCCCTAAATCTCAATTCTTACGGGTGACAACTGCACATTTGTGGGTTGCATTATAGTAGAGGCACCCTGAACTTAGGGAACTCAAACTTTTTATAGTGGTCAGTGAGTAAAATATACTTGACCTTTGCTCTAGAGGAAGACATTACCTTTATTATAATAAAGACATTTCCTTTATTATAACAGTCAATTTCCTTTGCTCCAAAGGGAGATATTATTTCTGTCTTCTAAGGCTGTTTACCATACAAAGAGCCTAGAAAATTTAATCTGAAACAAAGGCAGTCAGTGTCTCTGGTGGCAAAATGTGCAGAAACACACGCGCACACACACACACACACACACACACAACCACAGAGAATTGTCTCCAGACATGCACCCACTATCATTTCTCCTGTCAAGCTTGTTTTCACTTTAAAACAAGTTCTTACTATAAAGGAAAAGCCTGTTTTTTTACTCTCACACTTCACATCTGACACCAAATATGGGGAGAGTTTTCCCACACCAATCAATTTTCCAGCTTTCTCAACACCAACTAGGTGTTCTACAACTGAATTATCATACTAACTACCTGAAATTGGTGCACATTTCACAGGTTAAGGGCTTAGTCCCACAAGATTTGCCCCCTCTTCAGACGCCAATCCAAAGTAGTGGGTACCCAGGTTAGCTACACTTCTATCCAACTTGGTTACATTCAGGGGTTCCTACAGATTCAGTAATTTGCTATTACAGTTCACAGAACCTGAGAACCATCTACATTTTCTGGTTTAAGGTTATGATAAAGTGTACAGATGAGCAGTCAGATGAAGAGGTACATAGAGTGAGACCTAGAAAGATCCTGAATACGGGAGCTTCTGTCCTCATGTACCCTACGTTCCTGGCATGTATACATGTTCACCAACCCAGGAACTTTCTTAACCTTGTAGTTTAGGGATTTTTATGGAGGCTTCATCATGTAGGCATGATCAATTATTAACCTATCTTTAGCCCCTTTCTCCTTCTTGCAGGATGGGGAATGGGTGGGTCAAGCTTCTAACCATGGCTTGGCCTTTCTAGTGATCACCCATGAGCCCACCAACAATCATCTCATTGTAACAAAAGACACTCCTATCACCCAGGGAATTCCAAGGGATTTAGGAGCTTTGTGTCAGAAATCAGGGTTGAGGACCCAAAGTTAGAACAAAAGATGCACTTAGCACTCCCATCACTCAGAAAATTAAAAGAGTTTTAGGAGTTCTGTGCCAGGAACCGGGGACAGAGATCAAATATGTATTACTTAGTATATCACAAACTTCAATCTTATGCTGGTGATTAATCCAACACTGGTATCCAAAGGAAGCAAAGAACATTATGGATGAAGTATGCTAGGTATTCATTCATTCACTCATTAAGCAAATATTTATTGCATACTTCCAATGATAAGACGTGTTAGCTCTCAGAAATACAAAATTGAGCTGGGTGCAGTGGCACACACCTGTAATTCCAGTGACTATGGAGACTGACGCAGAAGGATTACAAGTATAAACTTGGTGAGACCCTAAGCAACCTAGTGAGACCCTGTTTCAAAATAAAAAATAAAAAGGGCTGGAATGTGGCTCAGTGGTTAAGCACCCCTGGGTCCAATCCCCAGTATCTGCTCCCACAAAATTACAAACTTGGAAAAAAACCACTCTTTCCCTTTGAGGTGCTCATAATATACTCCTTGACTTATAATGGGGTTACATAGACTCAGCGTGAATTGAAAATATTCTATGTGGAAAATGCATTTTCTGTATCTAATGTATCACACACCCCAGCTTAGCTACACAGTACACTGTAGACTGTCAGTTGTTTCTTCTCATGATTGTGGGGCTTACTGGGAGCTGTGGCTCACTGCCACTGCCCAGCATCATCAGAGAGAATCTGACTGCATATCATTAGTCCAAGAGAAGATCCAAATTTAAAATTCTGAGTATAGGTGCTTTCGTTTCTTTTTAGTACTGGAGATTGAACCTGGGACACTTTAGCACTAACATATTATTTTTTATATCCCCAGTTCATTTGTTTGTTTATTTATTTATAGATAGTGCCTTGCTAATTGCTGAGGATCTCACTAAGTTCTCAAGGCTGGACTTGAACTTGTGAACCTTCTGGCCTTGAACTTGTAGTGCTTCTGCATGGGTCTCCTCAATTGCTGGGATTATAAGCATATGCCTGACTTGGGAATGGTTTCTATTGGATGCATATCACTTTCATACCATCCTAAAGTTGAAAAACCTTAAGCTCAACACCATAGGTCAGGGATCATCAGTAGTTTGTCAATCAGGCAAGTAAACTACAATTATAATATAGTTTAATGAGTGCTCAAAGAAATGACAGTTAGCAATGGGCATGTAGGGAGAGAAAGATGTCTTCCAGGGTGAATGCTCACTTCAGGAGGATACTAAGAGAGAAGTAGGAGTAAAAATGGATGAGAAGTAAGAAGGATGAACCCAGGATGTCAGTCAGAGAGAGTAGAGTGAGAAAAAGGATTAGAGAAAAGAGGGGAGGTTATGAATTGTGGGCCATGATAAGAAGAAGTGTGAGAAAATCCCTGAGGCAGAGAGACCTTTTGAAAAAAAAAATGAGAGCAATGTGGGAAAATCCCTGAGGCAGAGAGACCCTTTAAGAGGCTTCTACAATAGTCTAGGCATGAGTTGGTACTGGATGAAAATGACAAAGTGACAATAGAGACATTAGCGAATAGGACATAGCCTGAATGATATCAAGGAGGTAGAATTGATAAGGCTTGGCAATGAACTTAATGAAGCAGAAAGGGAAGAGGAAAGAATGTAAGATCATGCCCAGTTTTTGGCTTGGATAGCTGGATGATTTGTGGTAGCCTTAACTGAATTACATTCAGAGAAGGAGGAATAAGTTTGGGGTAAATATGAAGAGCTCACATTTGAACACTCGGAGTTCAAGGTACCCATAATCCAAGTGGAGACAATCAGTATATGAATCATATGCAATATAAATCCAAGGTATTATTTTTAATTGCTAGTATTATATTAATAATCTTTGTAAGTTAAAAATAATTATTTTACCATATTAAATTATATGCAAATTAATAATTATCAAACAATATTATATGTAGGAAGCACGCAATGTTTTGTAACTGGTAGGGAAAAATACAACTAAAAGTGATATTATGGGCATCCATTAAGCAGGAGGTTCACAGGCCTAAATACAAACCCATAGTAATTAATTGTGTGCTCTTCACACTCAAGAAATATTTTAAGGAAAGGAAATAGCATTTCATTTTAAATCAGAGTGCCATTTCCACTGTAATTGCAATTGATATATTGCTAATGCACCAAGACAATTTGTGATTTAAAGAAAAAACAATCCAGAACTTTACTATATCCAAGTTCATGAGCACTAGAAGCTTTCTTTGTGCAGCTCTAGCTTTTAAGAGGCTTACATTTACCATCCAAAAGCTGTGATAAAATGACTAATTTTGCTTGTGACATTGGTATTATATTAATACCAGAACAAAACTAAAATTCCAATTGTTCATTAACTGAGTGAATCTTAATTTCTATGAGGACATTATAAGAAAGAAACATTCCCCATTAAATATTGCATATTTATTCACTGATCTAAACAAAAGAAGTACTTCCCACCAAATCCTACAGTACATATTTGTCACAATCTGTGAAAATAGAAATGAGTGGGACCAGACCTAATTGGATACCAATTGTCCCTTCACCTATCACTAATGCTTCCAATCTGTTAAAGTGTTTGCTTTTTTTCTGAGCCATCCTATGGCTCATATTTCCCACAGAATCATCCTGGAACAATTGCTAATACTTCTATTCACTGCTGTTTGTCCTACCTTAGAGTCAGCACCTAATGAATACCGGGGAAAGGAACACTATTATCTCACTGACATAGCAAGACAAATCATTCCAATCTGATCAAATGCAAGTTATAGTTCAGTCAGAGAATCACTGTCTCAGACTTTTGCTGTTTTATTTATATGATTTTCTTTCCTCTAAATTTCAGCTATATTAGGATAGGTCTGCATTATTCCCACTACAAGCTTTTTAAAAGTCCCCATGATAAGAATATTAGTTTCCAGGTTGACATCAGAGATGGCAGTTTTTCTCCCCCTGAGGAATATATTTCAAACACTTGTTTACTTGTAGGCTACAATTCTTTAAATCCTTTCTTCTCTATTTTCCATGAGAACATAAAAACAAAGATGAACAGCTCGTAGAAAATTAGTGTGTGTTCCTTGGAATATAGTAATGAGTGAAGAAAGAGTGGTGAAGATGGTTAATTCTCCTTGCTTATTACTGGGTAATCAAGGATCATTGGGTTGAGATTGGTTTTCATTTTGAAACCAACTGTCCACTCCCTCTTTGACTTTTCTGTTTCCTCACTGAAGTTCAATGCTTCCATGAAGATGGGCATTGTAAAATAACCTGATCTGTTGTTTTAACTGAAGCCAACAATAATTCTGGGAATATTCCATGTAGAACCTGACAGTATAAAATAAAGCTTCCAAATCAAAGCCATTGTTGTCCCTTTTAGGCTTCAAGGAGTTAGCTCCTGAGATGCCCCCAGATTTCAGAGGTTTAGCTGTGATTATTGTTCTGGTCTCATTTGAGAGCAGTTTATGTATGGGATGGCCCAGGATCTTCATGACTTGAGTTTAATGGGTATAGGTTATTAGAATAGGTTTCTAAACCATGCAGTAAAAATAGAAGAAAATGGGAAACAGCAGAGCAGAATTTAGGAATAATATCATCACGTGGTCTTGACATTTAATGCAGCATTCTAAAGTCCAATGTAAGGTAGTTTCTCTTCTCCAACAGGATGAAAAATACATGGGGGAAGGGATAGGTCATTTCAGATTTTCATTCTTGCTATATTTTGCTGGAGATGTTATATCCCTGCAGGTATCATCCTTTCCACGTGTCCTGGCACTAGTAGGGTATAGCAGAAAACCCCTGCTCAGTCAGTGCTAAGTGACCTATACAGAAGAAATGTTCTGTGGAAATTCAGAAAATGATGTTTGCTAAGGAGAATTAGGTGGATTTAGAAAATTTGGAATCTTAGAAGCCAGTACTGGATGAATTTTGAAGCCAGACTCCCTAAGTTTGAACCTCAACTTTGCCACTTCCTAGTGAGGATACATAGAGCAAGTTATTGATGTCTCAAAATCTCAGATTCTACCTCTGCAAAATGAGGCTAACAAAGAGTCCCTATCTAATAGGAGTGCTATGAATATTAACTGGATTCATGTGAATAAATTACACAGTCCTTGGCACATAGTAAGTGCTATCTTAGAGTTGGTTAAATAATAAAGCTCTTTTACTGCCACTTTGTTAGATTTCCAGGATAAAATTCTTTGCATGTAATGTTGTTGTACACAGGATGGACACATTTTAGTGCTAGTTTCAAGTATCCTACTGGCAAGTGTCATAATTTTATGACATCAGAATTTTAGAAGGAAGCCCACAGAGAAGGTGGTATGAAGGTGTAAGCAGAAAAGAAAGCCATAACAGAGGTAAATAAATGATAATTTATATATTTCAGAATCTACACTGATCATTATGGGAGCCACTAACCATGTAGCTATCTAAATTTAAGTTAATTAAAATTTAATAAAATAGAGAAATTCAGTTCCTTTGTTGTACTGGTCACATTTCAAGTGCTTAGTAATCACACATGGTTAATGGCTATGACATTGAACAGCCAAGACCTAGAACATTTCAATTATTGCAGAGAGTTATATTAGGCAGTGCTCATTTCTATTTTTTTAAAAGATAGATCCATTTTATAAAATTCAACTTTTACTTTAATCAAGTCTGAGTTATCAGACTTTCCATATCAAGAGGCTCCCAAATTTAAAAATACTCTTTTTTAAGGCCACACATCTTGGTCTGGGGTTCTGAAAATAGTGTGAAAGATTCTTTAAATCCAGTGCTGAAGGGAATACTGAAGTACTTCCCAAGCCCAGAGGTGGTGTGAAGCAGTTGTGGTAAAGGTGACTGGGAGATGACCAAAGATGTCCCTATGAAGGTCCCTGAATGTATATTTGACAGGATCACTCTGTACTAGTGAACAAAGAACTCTTCTATTGGGAGAAAGAGGCAGAAATATCTCCATATTGCTTCTGTATTTGCTTAGATCTTGATTATTACAATTAAAATGTATATAATTAAAAACATATATAGGGATCATAGCACAGTAGCGCACACTTATAATCCCAGCTACTCAGGAAATTGAGGCAGGGAGATTAAAAGTTCAAGGCCTGCCTGGGCAACTTAATGTGACCCTGTCTCAAAATAAAATAAAAAGTGTTGGGGATATACTTTAGTGGTAGAGTACCCTTGAGTTCAATCCCAATACCTCCAAAAAACAGTGCTTAGGAATTCATATACTTGTGTTAGTTAGCATTTCATCACTGTGACCAAAATACCTGGTACAAACAATGGAGAAGAGGAAAAAAAAGACATTATTTTGGCTCACAGTTTTAGAGGTTTCAGTTACTAGTCAGCTGGCTTTATTGCTCTGGGCCTAAGGTGAGGCAGAACATCAAGTTAGAAGTACATGGAGAAGGAAAGCTGTCAGCTGAGAGAGAGAGAGAGAGAGAGAGAGAGAAAGAGACAAGAGAAGATAAACCCTTTTAGAGAATGCTCCCAGTGACCTACTTCCTCCAACTAGGTCCCACCTCCTAGCAATTCATTCAGCCATCAATGGATTAATCCACCGATATGGTCAGAGGCTTCATGATCCAATTACCTCTCCAAAGTCCTACTTCTGAACAGGACACTTGTGTTATATTCCAGACCCAAACCATAATATCACTCTATGCCAAAATAATATATTCGATAACTCAATGAATTTAATCAATCATGGTAGAATTCTAGACACTAGAGACACTATGATAGGCCATGGGCTTTATACCATAGCATCTAATTTATATTGCAACAGAAGAGTTCTTTATTCACTATTCAATAAAGAGTGCTTTATTTGGTATAGAACAATCTAGTCAAATATACATTTATACCTTAGTATAAATTGGAGGATGATCTTGATTTTATTTTCTCAGGACTGGGAAGTTTAAAATTCTAAAAAAAATGGCATTTCTGCCATTTTTGCTAATTCCAGGTCCTTCAAGAAATGGAAGTGTTGTTGGTGGGCCAAGGAGAGGGTCATTTGAAGCTTGAAAAGGGGGTGCAAGTGGATTGCTGCCTGTGGAAGAAGATTTTAGGGAGTCAGGGCAGCAGGAGGTTGGAGAGGGGAGACACATGAAAAGGGAAAGGAGAGAGTATAGAACATGCTTTCCCACTGGAAATTTTTTTTTAACTCTAAACAAACTAGTTTTTTTTTTTTTTTTTTA
>NW_026000249.1:33036460-33062712 GCF_001458135.2 Marmota marmota marmota
GTTTTTTTTTTTTTTTTTGAGAGAGAGAGAGAGAGAAGTTTTATAATATTTATTTTTTAGTTTTCGGAGGACACAACATCTTTGTTTGTATGTGATGCTGAGGCTCGAACCCAGGCCGCATGCATGCCTGGTGAGCGCGATACCGCTTGAGCCACATCCCCAGCCCCCCACTGGAAATTTGTTTATAGACAGCAGAATGTTTTTTTGTGGCATGTCAGGGGTCTAGATATTAAGTGACTAGTGATGTAAGCTGTGAACATAACTTTACCAGGCAATGGAGCTTGTTGATTCTCTCTCCTGATGTCCTACCTTTTCCCAGTATTTCATTTTCTCCAGTTATTCCTAGTAAGGTTACTCTGGGTTCTGTACCTAAGCTTTTGACCACTTAAGAAGAAAATCCAGCTGATCACACAAATAAGCCACTCAAAGCTGGACTGAATTCTCAGACATACACAAATGTTGATGATTTAAATGGGCTTGAGTCAAATTATAAGGAACATTCTCTGGCATTTTTTCAAACATTACCAGATTCACTCTAGTCTAGAACATTAAGCAATCCATTTCAACTTTGTATTTCTCTCGAGACAGAGCATGTGTCTATAAAAGGCCCCTGCTGCCGAGTCAGGGGAGGGCAACCTCACGGTGTATAGCAACCAATAAAGCACTTTGAGTCTGGCAAACCCCCAGCCCATCATGGCTCCACAGATGTTACTTTTCATTTAAAAAAAAAAAGTCAGATGCATTTGCCAAGGGAACAGTAATGTTTTCTGTGTTTATTTTCTGTGTGTTGATCCCTGAGCCCTTGTGTACCTCCAGCTAGCTCTCCTCACAGCTTTTCATGGCCCTACCAGTCTCATATTGTCACCCCCAGTCTGTGCCTCTTTTTCCAGACAGCTTCAGCTCACCCTCCAACCCCTCCCTTGCCCTCTCTTTGCCTTGTCTACCCTAAGTGCGATTAGTCCAACAGAAGATTTCCAACAGGGAAAAGGCAGTGAATATTGTTTTAGCAGAGACGAAACCAGTCCTCACCAGGAGCTGGGCAGTAAGTGGTGCAAAGGTGGATCTGAAGAGGCACTGGGGTGAGAGGGAGAAGGGAGAACACGTCTAGATCCAGCTCTTTCTCCCAGTGTCAAAGAGGCTTGGGGCAAGCCATTTCCCCCTTGGAGCTTAGGTTTCCTTGTCTGTAAAACAAAGTAGTTCCCTATTTGTAAAAACTCAGTAATATTGCTTATAATCAAAAAATGAGTTTAAAGGATTAGAGGTATAATTGTCCTGAAAATCGTCCTTTTCTAAAGCCTGAAATTAAAATAGTGTGATTTTTTTTACTCACAAAATTTTTGCTCATGGAAATCATGAAAGCAACACACACTGAAATGAGAAAAGTCATAATTATCTAAAATCTCATCAATCAGAATGCAATTATTCTTTCAGGAATCTGTCAGCATTATCTTAATGAATCTTCCTTCTAGAGGCACAATGCCCAGAGAGGGCTTTAGCATCCCAAATGATGGGTAAAAGTTTGCATTGCCTATATTCATTGTAGTAGTGTTTACAATAATCAAGATATGAAAATGACCTACATTTTCATGGATAAATGGATAAAGAAAATATAGTATATGTACACAATGAAACACTATTCAGTTTTATTTGGGATAACTTGCACGTCTTTAATGCTAAGTGAAATAAGCCAAGCACAGAAAGACAAATCTTGCATGATCTCACTTATATATGGCATATCAAAAAGTAGTTCTGTGAGTTCACACAGAAATAGAGAGTAGAATGGTGGTTACCAGGCCCTGGGAAAGAGGGGTGGATCTGGAATGGAGATGTTGTTGGTCAAAGGGTTCAAAGTTTCAGTTAGACAGGAGGAATAAAAGTTTAAGGTCTATTACACAGCAGGGTGACTATATATTTCAAAATTGCCAAAACTGAATTTCAAAACTTCTACAAAAATGATAAATATGAAGTGATGAATGTTAGTTAGCTTGATTCAATCATGCCCCCCTTTGTGTACAGCATTTTACCCCATAAACAGGTTCAATTATAATTTGTTAATTTTTTTTGCTTTAGTTTGAACCACCTAAATATCAAACACATTTTGTGCAATAAAAATCATCAATAGTCAGATGTGGTGGCACATGCCTGTAATCCCAGAGACTTGGGGGCTGAGGCAGGAGGATCACAAGTTTAAGGTCAGCCTGGGCAACTTAGTGAGACCCTGTCTCAAAATAAAATAAGAAATGCTGGGGATGTGGCTCAGTGGTAGAGAACACCTAGGTTCAATCCCTAGTGCCAAAAAAAAAAAAACTTAACAAAAATCATCAAGAATGAAGGTAAGGATTCATGCATCATGCTTCCCTTATGTGTAATCGACTGGTTAGTAGAACAAACTTGAGTTCTGAAATCAGAATATCAAGATGGTTGTCCCGACTCAGTCTTTTATTGGCTATATTACAATTAAATCTGACACTGGTCTCTAATTTCCTCTCCCTCCCCCAGCACATGTACACACACTCAGATCTTCCCTCTCCTTTGCCCTGACTGTGCCCCTGGGGACTGACCTCTGTGGGTATGCCCTTTGGTTTTTAGTTGGGTTTCATCAGCAGGAGGCACCAGCAGGAGACAGGTGGGCGGGAGGAGAGACAGGTGCATTTCTTCCCCTCCCTTGATTCCTTTCTCCCTGCTAGGATGTGATTTTGGCAATTCCTGCATTCTTATATCTATAGTCACAGCCCTGCCAGGAGGCCTCTCTTCCAAAACTGTAGGTCTCCCCTGGTTCTGGAAATCCTACTTCCTCCCCATGCCCTTGCTGGCCCAGGGGAATTGAGGAGCCAGCAATTTTCACCATACTCTGTTGGTACCCTTTGGCCTACTCATATGGATGTAAACAGTCTCTTCGTTTGCTTGACTCTCTTTGGTTACCCTGTTGAGTGCACCATCTGTTTCCTGCCAGGATCCTGCCTGATACAGAGTCTAGCCAGTAAACAGAATCCTCTTGACTGTTTAACTCAGAGCACTTTAATGCAGAGAGCTGGTTTCTCAGGTAAAGAGATTGCTGAGAAGCCAAACAGGCTACTTGGCAACTCAGACATTAACAACAACAGGAAACTACAAAAATAGAGGGAGATAGGGAGGAGGCCATGACATAGGCACTGGGGAACTGGAGTCAACTGGTGAAAGCTGGCATCAGGATAGGTCTGTGCAGCCAGGGGAAAAGACACGGCCCTTGCAGGAGAAGCTACCTTCTCCTGTGGGAGAAGGGCTGGCCTAACTCTTTCTTCCTCCCCCCTACGGTTTCCCACCCATCCCTTCCAGCTGACACAGAAGCCTCTGCAGAAAATTGACTGACAGGGCTCAACCCTTCTGCCATACAAAGTGGAATTAGAAAAAGACACCAGAATAGACTGAAAGCAAACAGATCCAGGACCAGAACAATAGCTGGACCTCAGACTAGTTATTAAACAAGTCTGAGTCTTTGTGTCTTTATGTACAAAAAAAGATAGTTAATATTTTACCTACCTCATGGGGGATGCTTTGAAACAAATCTAAATGAGCTAGAGTATGCAGGGGGATGGTGGTGGATAAACTCTGAAGTGCTATATAAAAGAAGATGTCTGAGTATCTTAGAGTTTATGGGTTTGTCAGTTTCAAATACTATCACTTTCGTCCCTGAGCCACTGCTTTTAGTGCAATGCCTCAACCAAAGAAATGCCTTCACCAGATCGATTCTCTTAAACAGCTTAGGAGCCTGTTTTGCAAGGAAAGGCAATTAAAGTGCAGACTCAGGAAAAGCAATCATTTGTTTGTGACTGGGGTCTACTGGCTACCAAATCAAAGGGCCTCCAGGGGGGCCTGGCTCCTGTCTTATGCAGCCCAGCTGCATCCTTGAGGACATGTGTCAAGCCCAGTGTGGCACATGGAGAAAAATGTGCCCCTTTAGTGGTCCCCATGCCAGGCATGTTTAGGGAGGGATAGCAAAGAGCCAGATGGAAAACAGGCACATCTCTGCACAGGATTAGCGTCCATGTCCCTTGGGCTCTGATGAAGCCAGAAGCCACACTGGAGAGTCAGCCGCCTGCACCACCCACCAGCAGGATGCATTTGCTCAGCACCTGCTTCATGAGGATAGTGGAGATTGTCCTCCATAACCTACAAAGTCCTTCCTCCTTCGGCCATGCATTTCTCCTTTGGTCCTCCTTCCAGGTGATTCCTTTTTTCCTTCCTGTTTGCTTTAATATCCATTCTCAGGAGGGATCTGAGGCTAGGCTTTCAGATCACTGTACTTAATCCCCTCAATAGTGGTTCTGGAATCTGGCTGCATTTAGAGCTATCTGGGGAGTTTTTAAAAATCTTGATGCCTAGGTGGGACTCTAAACCAATATCAGAATCTCTAGCAGTGGGAACTAGACAATAATAGCTTTTAAAATTCTTCAGGGGATGCAAATGTACAGCCAAGGCTGAGAGTCACTACTTTAGGAGGAAAATTTAACCTTATCACATAATGAAATAAAGGCACACTCCTCTAGCTGAAGGAATATCAGTGGAAGAGGCCTGTTGTATAACAAAGCACCTTCTGGGATCATAAGTGGGCTGCCTGAGAGAGAGCTTATAGGGTGATTAATAGTCAGGTCCTTCCAGGGCAGGAGGCAACCCCAGGCCACAGTGTTTCTGTAGCAATTGCACAAGCCTACTATTATCACCTAGTCTGGTGCCCAAATTATGATCTTCTCATGGTCAGTACATTCTTGGAATTGGGCAAAAAGAGATCCAACTCTGTCTATAACATGGAAGCTTTTGAGCCTTGAGGGGTGCCTTGCATTTCAGACGTTATCTAAAATGAGAAGAGGAGAAAAATGTGGGCCCAAGAAGTTAAGTGACTTTCATGTTGTCCCACAATGGGCTTCTGGAAGAATTGGGGTGGACTCTAGATCTCCTTCCTTAAATCCTGCTACATAGTTTATTCCTCTCTCCACACATCCTCATGTTTCAGTTGGAATTTGAGCCCCCTTGGCAAAAATTTTAGATGTTGTAAAAACGATGATTCTTGTATGAGGATCCAAATAAATAAGGCAGGACAGTGAAAATGATTAGGCAACATTTATGTCTTTTGTGCATGAGGACTTCACATGCTGGTTTGTTTACCTGGCAAATAAACTGGAGCCTGTGATGTCACTACACATGGATGAAAAGTTTAAACATTCATTTATGCAAACAAGTAGGGGAAAAATCCTTCTCATTCTATTTATGATAAACAGGCAGCATTATATTAATTTGAAAAAGACTCCCTTTTAAACTGTAACATGTCACTTTGGATAATTTTTCAGCATTTGTGGAAGAGATAATATTTATTCACTTGGTTGAAACGATTATGGAAATGTTGTCAAGATTATATTTTTTAAATATATACTGTGCTTTGGTGCTTTTGACAGGTAATATGAAGTGACATCATGAAGACGTCTTACAGTTCCCAAGTTTTAGGAAGGGTTCAGTTTGAGGAATGGGCTAATTGCTTTTATTTGTGGGACAGAAATGAGCAAATAAAAGCCTAAAAAGCATTGGAAGTTTACACACTGACCTAGACTTTTGAAATCTGATTTCTCCTCAGTTTTTTGTGCTTAGCTCTAGTAAGACCTATGACTCTCTTTGGAGCCCAGGCTTGTTCTAGGTTGCAACAAGGAGGTGCCTAGGACACAAAATGTAACTGGTGTCACTCTAGAGAGATGAACCTGCAACATCCTGGGTGTATGATAGAGAATTTTGCTTTCAAAGAGTAGAATTGACAGCTTACGAGAGTTGCTATAAACGCCAGGATGTAATGCCAGTTGCACACAGAAACGTTCTTGAAGGAAAGTTTTAATGCCCAAAATAAGTACAGGGGGGAAAAGGGTGCAGGAAAATAAAGAGATTGTATAAGCTCAAGTAGGTAAAGGGCATGTTCAGGGCTGAGAATGCAGTGGTAAAGCCTGTGCTCAGCATGTGTGAGGTCCTCAGTTCCATCCTCAGCATCCAAAATAAATAAGTAAATAGCCTTGAATGAAAATTAAAACACCAAATATTAAAATTATGTGATGTGACTGGGGATATACCTCAGTGGTAGCCATTTTCCTAGCATGTGCAAAGACCTGGGTTCAATATCTAGTCCTGCAAAAAATAAACAAACAAACCAAACCAAACCAAACCAAACAAAAAACCCTAAAGAACCACAATCTATTCAAATACAAACTTTTGTGAAGGATCACCATGAAAGTGCAGGGAACAGTGTTTCTGTAACTGAAGCATGTCTCAGTTAGATATGTGCCTGGAAGACTTATTGTTAGACTATCTCTTCTAGAATTTCTAATGCAGTAAGATTGGACTGCTTGGAGAATTTGCATTTCTCTAACTAGCTGCCAGGTGCTAGTGCTGGTCTGGGAAGCACACTTTGAGAACTGCTGTTGTAAAGCAATGCCAAGGTGCCTGACTGAGAAACTAAGAATGTTTTAAAATATACCCATGATCTGTTTTTAATGGATATGGGAAGGTGACAGGCATTGAGACAATTACCTCTGAAAGAAAAGTTTATTACTTACAGTTTCCAAGAGGAAGGGGCATATTATGCCATGCAGGACCACATGGGGAAATACTGGTTTATTCCGGAAGCAAAACAGGCAAAGAGAAATGATGGGCACCTTTTTTTTTTTTCAGGAAGGAATGGGCAAGGCAAGGGAAGCAGTTTAGGATTAGCTAATTTTGGATATTTCAGTGGGCTCTGGACTGTAGGGGTAGTCTCTAATTGTCTAGTAGCTGGTCCTGGGGTGGTTTACGGCAGAGGAAATACTGGCTTGGTGTGTAAGATTTAGATAAAGGAAGTAGTTGGTGCTGTGGGCTCTGGATTGGTTGTTTTGTATATGAAAGAAGCACTGGCAGGAAAGTAGTTCTGTCTGAGAATTAGCTAGCCCTAGAAAAGGGGCACAGGGCTGTCTCTCCAGGCCACAAAATGTCAAAGCACCACAAAATAAAATAAAAATTTTAAAACATAATTAATACAAAGAAGAATTTCTATTCTATTTTTATTATAATACTAATTTCTACTTCTTATACTGGTTGTAAAGACCAAATACTTTCCTGGTGATAATTCCCTGTTTAAAGATAATTTCATAAAATGAAACTTTAATTTATAAAGTTATTATCTCTAGATTGAGGACTAAAGATGCTTGAATTAAAAAAAAATATTTTTAGGAGTCCAAGAGACTTTTTTCAACCATTAGAAATGCCCCATACTTGCTGGGCATGGTGGCACATCTCTGTAATCCCAGTGGCTTGGGAGGCTGAGGCAGGAGGATCATGAGTTCAAAGCCAGCCTTGTCAAAAGCAAGGTGCAAAGCAACTCAATGAGACCCTGTCTCTAAATAAAATACAAAACAGGGCTGGGGATGTGGCTCAGTGGTCCAGTGCCCCTGAGTTCAATCCCCAGTACCAAAACAAGAAAGAAAGAAAGAAAGAAAGAAAGAAAGAAAGAAAGAAAGAAAGAAAGAAGCCACATACTTAATTTTGAGAATAATTGGTATTCATATGAATTATACTAATTCATATTAATTATGCTAATACCCCTCTTTAGTTGATGATACACACTCCATTTAGCTACCTTTTTATTGTTTTTAAAAATCTAACCTATCAAAAACAATATATACGACATCAGAAATATAAAAATCATCATCAGATTGTTCTTCCTACAATCTCATGTCATTCCTTTGTCTTTTATGTACTCACAAACCTTTTTGTAAACTCACAAGACTCTGTTTATGTGTATGCATGTGCATGCTGACACAAAGACTAAAATACTCTGATGTTACTTTCAGGAATAGTTCTGTGGGTCACTCAACTGATTCAAGAGTCCAATAATTTTATTTGTCCATGTGTGGTGGGGGACAGTGTCTTTCATTGTGACTGTGGCAAGACCAATGGATGTGGTGGAAGGTCTATTTTTCTCTTAGGAGAATTTGGTGTACTTGGAGGATGAAAGTAGCATCATCTTTAGCCATCCAATACACATTGTCACTGCTCAGTGAGCAGGTGCTATTTACAAAGTAGCATTCTGCATCAACTCCCTCAGCATTTGAAGAGTTTTCTGAAAAATCACAGTTCCTTCCAAACTTTACTTGGATCATTGAAGCTGAGGCTTCAGTGATACTTGAAATCTTTTCTGGGCTGAAAGGTATATAGAATCCCCCAACAGAACCATAAGAAAGTCTGGAAATTGCTTTCTGGCAGGAGTAGAGTTTTCATAAGGGACTTAAAAAAAGCCTTAAGTGTGTGCTTAGCTGGCTATAAGGGAAGCCATGCGCACTCCAGCAAAATAGAGCGATACACAATGAAACATTTCATGGCCCACAAATTGTCCATTACTAATTTGGATAACTGGGGCACAGACTTTATTTTTCCTTATTTTATTTACTTTGGTTTTGCTAAAAACCTATGACCTGCCAATGCACATTTACCCCACGCTGAGCAATTCTGTTATTTTTCCAGATTTCCTCACGTCTCTTCCTTCTCTAACACTTCATTTCTCTGACTCCTTGTCTATGTTCCTACAATTTCTTTCACCTCCTATTATCAATCAATAAACAATTAGATAAGTATTTATTTATATGGACAATTATTTACTAATATTTCCTAATGTACATGGGCAGGAACATAACATCCAGTTCCTGAGCATAAATTGGAAAATCTTCTAATACTGGGTACAGACTCTCCTTTTTGAATCCCCAAGAAGCATACCTTTCTGAACATTGTAATTATTAGCAAAAGCATCAGACAAAAGTTTGCCTGAGGCAACCCTGCAAGGTAGAAAAGCTACAAGGGCTGGCTATGGTGATAGAACGTGGAGAAAGATTTGGAGGGTCACAGGGGCCAATGGGGGGTATTCTCAGGAGGAAGTTATAGAATCAGGAGCAGAAGCACAGAGGGTCATTCAGAAACGAAGGAAGCATTTTTCTTTGCTCACAGCTGAAAACAGAATAGGAAACTGGAGAGACTGAGAGAGATTGAGTCAGATCTGTACCTATTATGATTCAGGAGACAAAGGAACTTAGATTTATTGAAATTGTACAATATACCTGCACATAATTGCTTTATGTACATTTTCTCATTTAACCTTTTTTTTTTTTTTCTATATTTATTTTTCAGTTTTCGGCAGACACAACATCTTTGTTTATATGTGGTGCTGAGGATCGAACCCGGGCCGCACGCATGGCAGGCGAGCGCTCTACCGCTTGAGCCACATCCCCAGCCCCTCATTTAACCTTTTTAACAACCCTGTGGACTAGCTGTTATTATTGCCATTTCATATTTGAGGAAATTGTCCAAAATCATATAGATAGAAAATGGTGGAGTCAGGATTTGCATCATGGTTTCCAATGAGAGCCCGTTCACCTTTAATCCTATCTTGCTGATGACACAGTTTGATTCTGATGGGGAACGTGTTGTAGGTATTTCTGACTGCCTCATAAGCCAGGTTCTGTGTTCTTGCATCAACTTGTATATCATATTTCAGAGAAGTTTTGTGTGTGCATGAATGTTTTATTGTTATTATTATTGTTGTTCTGATTCTAGAGGAAAGTGTCTTTAGAATTTCAAATCACGCATGACTCATTTCCTGATATATGCTGTCACAATGATTTCTTTTATGAAAATATTGAATGCAACCTCTAGGAATAAGAAAGACTTTCTACTTATGCACTGTAGAATAATGCTTAAGCTAAAAAAAGAAGAAAAGGTGACCTTATTAACCCAGTTCCTTCCACACAAAATTCCCACAAACTGTCAGCATCCCACAGGATTCCACCCACACAGCAAATTCTAGTGCAATACTCTGAACAAAGACATCTAGCTCAATAACATTCCAGGCAGCTATTGAAATCACCTTAGGGGTAGAGCACTTTCTTGACCAGCTCTGTAATTAGGTGTAAAGCTGTAAAAGTTTCCCAGTGCATAGGAGGAGAATCTTGAATTTAGTGTCGCCGGACCACACAGAGGTAATATGCACATGGTTTCACTCAGTAGGTAAACCAGATGTACAGAAATGTCACACACCCGCTGCTGCCTACTCAATATGCACCTATGGCAGATATGTGGGAAAAATACCAATGTTTCCCTCCAAGCCCCAAAAGCAGGGTTATCCCTTCTTCATGCTAGGCACCTATTGATTGTAGGGCTCACTTAAGAAGAAATCCATTTGCCATCCCTGATCTAAAAACATTCTTTCTGGGGAAAAATCATTCAAATGCATACTACTATTGTCTTTTAGAACTATGCCGAGTGCCAAGCACCATGTACTCGACGAAATAAACCTTCCTTCAAGACTTCAACTACTCCCGACCTCATGTATCACATATTGTTTAAAGCTTCCATTGGCATTTATCATGGGATTTTTTTTGTTTTTTATTTATTTTCTTATGTGTATACATAGGACAGTGAGAGGTCTCATCACATCCTTTATTATGCTGTCACAAATGTTGTGCTTTGCTTGTGGTAGGTGCTCTGAAGTGTGCATGCTGATGTTAAGGTAATACTTGATGGTGAGCATTTGGAAGTAGACATAAT
Organism: Marmota marmota marmota; assembly: GCF_001458135.2. Lineage (NCBI taxonomy): Eukaryota > Metazoa > Chordata > Mammalia > Rodentia > Sciuridae > Marmota > Marmota marmota. The sequence continues at coordinate 33,047,042 of NW_026000249.1, forward strand.
AAAAGCAGTAAAATGGGGTAGAGGCCTAACATCAGTTTAGTTCACCATTACTAGAGAACAACTCACCATCTACTCTTTATCTATTCATTTTTAATAGTTTTTAACCTTTATTTTATCTATCTATCTATCTATCTATCTATCTATCTATCTATCTATCTATTTATTTTTAGGTGGTGCTGAGGATCAAACCCAGTGCCTCACACGTGCAAGGCAAGTGCTCTGCCACTGAGCTACACCCCAGCCCCTCACCATCTTCTTTTATTGCTCTTAGGTTGACTTCAGGTATAGGACTTAGAGAGGTTCTGGTTGCTTTGTGTTGGAAAACAAGTAGTTTACCCATGCATGACTAGACCTTTCTTCTCCAAGACTGCTAGGTTCATGGGATATTATTCTAGTTTGAATCTGGAATGTCCCGCAAAGGCTTATGTGTTGAAGGCTTCATCTCCAGTTTGTGGTGCTCCTGGAAAGTGGTAGATACTTTAGGAGGTGGGGCTTATTTAAAAGAGGTGGGTCACCAGGGGTGTACCTTTATCCCTAAACACTCTCTCTCTCTTTTCTCTTTCTCTCTCTCTCTTCCTCCTCTTCCTCCTCTCTCCCTCCCCGCCACCCTAGGCGGCCATAAGGTGACTTAAGGTAACTTTCCTCTGCCACACCCTTGTACCATGATACCTCTGCTTCACCACAGGGCTTAAAACAATAGAATCAGATGACCATGAACTGCAACTTCTAAAACCATGTTCCAAAATAAACCATTCCTCTCTGAAGTTGTTATTTTCAGGTATTTTGTCCTAGTAATGGGAAGCTGACGAACACAGGCATCCTTCAGGGATCTCTGAGTTGGAAAAAGATTTGTGAAGCTGATCCTTCTTGGTGGCTTGCTCCAGGTTTTCCTCTGCTCTATCAGGTACAGAAGTCTGGGTTAGAGATTTCAGCTGTTGGACTTTTTGCCCAAGGTAGGGTGTCCTCTCTACTCCATCTATCCATGACCCTTTATAATCATCCTCTGTTGTCTTTTTTTAAAAATTACATGTCTGACTATAATTCATCAATTTACATCTGTTGTCTTGCCTGTCTGCCTTGACATATAGACCCCAAATAGTAACACAGAGATTCTTTCTTTGGGTGATTCCTCAGTTCCTAGCCAGCACTAAGCAGTTCTAGGTAAGAGCTCATTCTATCACTATCTTTGGCAATAAAAATAAACATAATGGGGCTAGGGTTGTGGCTCAGTGGTAGAGTGCTCACCTAGCATGCTTGAGGCACTGGGTTCGATGCTCAGCACCACATAAAAATAAAATAAAGTATTGTGTCTGTCATAACTAAAAACTTTTTTAAAATATTAAAAAAAGAAACATACTTGTAGGGGTAGGGGGATAATGGATAATGGGTACAAAAATTAATTTAGATAGGAAGAATAAGCTCTAGTGTTCTATAACACAGTAAGGTGAGTATAGTTTATAACAATTTATTGTATCTCAAAATAACTAGAAGAGGGGCTGGGATTGTGGCTCAGCAGTAGAGCACTCGCCTAGCACGGGCGGGACCCGGGTTCGATTCTCAGCACCACATAAAAAAATAAAGTCATTGTGCTGTGTCCGTCTACACCTAAAAAATAAATATTAAAAAAAATAACTAGAAGAGGGGCTGGGGCTGTAGCTCAGTAGTAGAGCACTTGCCTAGCATGTGTGAGGCACTGGGTTCGATCCTCAGCATCACATTTAAAAAATAAAATAAAGGTATAAAAAATACAACAAAAAATTTAAAAAATAACTAGAAGAGAGGAGTTAGAAAATTCCCCAAAGAAATGATAAGTGTTTGAGGAGAGAAATGCTAACTACCCTGATTTGATCACTATACATTGTATCAAATGTATCATTGTATCAAATTTTCACACTATACTCTGTAAACATGTACAATTATTATGTCAATTAAACATTAATGGGGCATATATATCATTTACATCATAAGTAGCCGGTATCTATATATGTATGTGAGCATATTTATTTCTTCAAATAACATTCTAAAACCTTGCTGGGCACAGTGGTGCACACCTTAAATCCCAATGACTCAGGAGGCTGAAGCTGGAGGATTGCAACTTCAAGGCCAGTTTCAGCAATTTAGTGAGACCCTAAAGAACTTAATGATACCCTGTCTCAAAAATAAAAGGTAAAAAGGGCTGAGGCTGTAGCTCAGTGATAAAGCACCCCTGGGTTCAATCCCCATAAACCCCTCCACAAAAATAATTCTAAGACATTTATAAACAACAATCCTTCCTCAAATGATACTCCACAGCAATTCTATAGCACAATTAGGATCATTTTTTAAAAAATGATTTGGAGAAGGGTCTCCAATAAGTAAGTATGAGCAAAATGTATTTTTCCAAACCTTTGTGTACCTCATGTGATATGTTTTTCTTCCTTTTATTATTGGATGTTATAGTTTGGATGTGGTGTCCCCCAAAAGCTCATGTGTGGCACAATGCAAGTTTCAGAGAAGAAATGATCAAATTACAAGAGCTTTAACTCAGTCAGTGAATTGATCACCTGATGGGATTAATTGGGTGTTGACTGAAGACTAGAGTGTGGATGAAGGAGGTGGGGCATTGGGGGTGTGGCTTTGGTGTATATATTTGTATTCGGCAAGTGGAATCTGTCTCTGCTTCCTGATCATCATGTGAGCTGCTTTCCTCCACCAAACTCTTCCTCCATGATATTCAGCCTCATCTTGAGCCCTGAGGAATGAAGTCTGCTGTCCATAGATTGAGACCTCTGAAATCATGAGCTCCTAAATATACTTTTCCTCCCCTATAATTGTTCTGGTCAGATCTTTTACTTGCAGCAGTGAAAAAGCTACCTAAAACACTGGAAACATTTTTTTTGTGTGTGTGGTGTACTGGGGATTGAACTCAGGTATGCTCTATCACTGAGCCACATCCCCAGCTCTTTTTATTTTTATTTATTTTTAAATTTTGAGACAGGGTCTTGCTAAATTGTCCAGGCTGGCCTTGAACTGAACTGGGGATCCTCCTGCTTCAGCTTCCCTCTGACTCCTGCCCCATGAGTTGTTGTGATTACAGGTATGCACCACTGCACCTAGCAGAATACATTTTTTTTTCAGGCAGGCAAAGTAGAGATAATAATGTAATAAACATTTAGGTATGAAAAAACATATAACTGGATTTTGTCATTTACTTAGATTTTTTAAATATAAGAAAAAATGTTACAGATGGACTTGAAAATATCTTTGCCCTTTTTCTCCAGGACCATTTACCTTTCTTCTCTCGACATTATAATTTTATACCTTTGTAGTTTGTATTCTTATAGTTTCATCACATGCATATTCATTGTGTGCTTCATGCATGCGTGTTTGCATAAATGGTGTCATACAAAGCACATAATTGTACAATTTGCTATTTTTTTCTGTATTGGGAATTGAATCCAGGGTCTCATGCATGGTAGGCAAGTGTGCTATCACTGACTTACATTCATGCCATTTTTAAAAATATTTTTTAGTTATAGGTGGACACAAAATCTTTATTTTTTTAATGTGGTGCTGAGGATTGAACCCACTGCCTCATGCATTGCTAAATGAGTGCTCTAGCTCTGAGCCACAACCCCAGCCCCACATTCATGCCATTTAAAAAATTTATTATTATCATAATTTTTAGTGCATTATAGTTATACATAATAGTAGAGTTTATTTTGACATATTCATAAATGTGTATACATACTTTTCTCTATTTCAATCCACAGTACTATTCCCTTTCCTCTCCTCCTCCCTCCCACTGATCCCCTTTCTCTACTCTATTGGTCTTTCTACTAATTATGTATTTATTTTTTATTGGTGCACTATAGTTATATATAAAGTTGGAATGCATTGTAATATGTTCATACATGCACATGACGTAATTTGGTCAACTATATTCCTCAGCCCTTTGTAAAAAATGTATTTGAGGACAAATTCTGGCTAAATTCCCCAGGATGGCTTCAAACTTGCCATCCTCCTTCTTTAGCCTTGTGAGTGTCTGGGATTACAGGCATGTACCACTATGCCAGGCTCCAATTTGTTTTTTTTTTATTTCAACATATCTCAACCTATTTTTGGAAGAGTTGTGTTATGGTTATGAGGTATCCCCCAATAAACTCAAGTGATAGATAATGCAGAAATGTTTAGATGTGAAATTTTTCAACTCTGGGAGTTGTAACCTAATCAGCAGATTAATCCACTTGATAGATTAATAATTTGAAAGGACTGCAATACTGGGTAGTAACTGTAGGCAGGTGGGGTGTGACTGGAGAAAGTAAACCTTTAAGGCTGTGCCCTTGAGGATCTTGTCCCTCTAGCTCCTTCCTGTCTCTTTCTGCTTCCTTGCTACCATGAGGTGAGCAGCTTTTCTCCACCATGCCCGTTTCCCATAGCGCTGTGCCTCATCGCCAGCCCAGAACAATGGAGCCAACCAATCACGAACTGAACTTCTGGAACCATGAGCACAAATAAAGGTTTCCTCTTTTAAGTTGTTATGGTTAGATATTTTGGTCAGAGCAATGAAAGCTGACTAACACATGTTGTTTCATTTATAGCAGCTGTATAGTACTTCATTATATGGATATATCCCAATTTGATGGACATAAGTTGTTATCCTGCAATACATAGCACATACGTCCTTGAACACATGAGCAAATATTTCTCCATTATATCTTAAAGTGGAATTTCTAGGTATGTATATTTTAAACTTCATTTTAAGTGCCACGTTGCACTTATTCCAATTTATATTTTCATGTTGAGTGTTCCTATTTTTCTAGAGATCCTTCCACATGATATTTTCTGACTATTTTTTTGCTCTGATAGGTGTGAAATGGAATCTAATTTTTGTCTTTATTTGCATTTTGTCAATTACTTGTGAGGTTGGGTTTATTTTATACACTTATTGGCTGTCTATATGCTCTCTTCTGTGAATTGTTAAATTCATATAATTTAACCATTTTTTTTCTGATTTGTTCATCTATTTCTAGAAAATCTTTATGTATTCTGGATACCAACCAAGTGATAGTTGCAAATGGTTTTGATAGTGGTGATACATTACAAATGTATTCTTTCAAGTGATTTTGTTCAACTTTTTAAATGTTGTTTTTTTTAGTCGTTGATGGACCTGTTTATTTATTTATTTATTTAATTTATACGCAGTGCTGAGAATTGAACCCAGTGCCTCACACATGTGAGGCAAGCACTCTGCCACTGAGCCACAATCCCAGCCCCTTGTTCAACTTTTAATGCTGTTTGTGATGTGTTCTTTATACTGAAGTTTTAAATTTTGATGCAGTCCAATTTATCAATAATTCCCTCTGGGAGGAATGCTTTCAATGACCTATCCTGACAACATGAAGTTATTCCTCAATTTTTTCCTTATAGTTATTTTTTTCTGGTACCAGGGATTGAACTCAGAGGGGCTTCACCACTCAACAACATTCCCAGTTCTTTTCATTTTTTATTTTGATACAGAGCCTTGCTAAATTGCTGAGGTTAGCTTTGAATTTATGATCCTCCTTCCTCGGCCTCTTGAGTTGCTGGGATTATGGGTGTGCACCATCACACCTGGCTCTAAGAGTTTTAAAGTTCAGATTTTCACATAAGGCACATCCATTTGAAATTTATTTCCTTGACAATGGTATGAGGTAAAGATTTGTTGTTTTCTATATAGGGTTAGATAAAATTTCTTGAGGTAAAGATTTGTTGTTTTCTATATAGGGTTAGTAAAATTTCTTGATAGTACTCATTGGCTAATTTAGAACTTTCCCAATCATTTATGAGGTTATTTCTATATTAATTCTCACATATCTGTTCTGTTTTTTGGACTCCCTATTCTATTCCATTAATTTATTTATTCTCATGCTAAATATCAGGGGTAAGTTTTCCATTTCTTCTATTTACTGATTTATTTCAAGTCACAATACTGCAGAGGTCTTGTCTTTACAATTCTACTCTGTGATTTTTTTTTAAAATGAGCTTATCTTCATTGAGAATTGTCTTTTGTAAGAACTCTATAGATGTCACTATTCGTATCAGTTCTTATGATAGTTTGAAGTTTTTATGTCTTATGGATAGTACCAATTGATACGCTACATCATTGAAAGTTAATGGTTCATGACCCCAGTTCATTATAAGATACCATTATGGCTTTTTATTCCCTTTTTGTTTCTGACACCTTGAGTTGTCCTTTTCTATTTTTCAGTTGGGTACATATTTACTTTTTTGATATTTTATCATATTTTATTGAATGTTTATTGTGACTGAAAATATAAATCCCATATATCCTTGTTCTATCTCCCTTACTAGAAGTCTTGATTTTTCTCCCCAATTACATAATTTTAAGACATGCTTCTTATGGTCTCTGAAAATTCATGTTGATAATGAAGGAAAGAAATAGTAAAGCTGGGCACCGTGGCACATGCCTGTAATCCCAGTGGCTCAGGAGGCTGAGGCAGGAGGATCGCGAGTTCAAAGCCAGCCTCAGCAATTGCCAGGCACTAAGCAACTGAGTGAGATACTATCCCTAAATAAAATACAAAATTGGGCTGAGGATGTAGCTCAGTGGTCCAGTGTCTCTGAGTTCAATCCCTGGTACCCTTCCCTAAAAAAAAGAAAGAAAGAATAATATCTTTGTGATATGGAATCAACTCAAGTAAGAAGCTGAGAACACACTGGGTTGCATATACTAGGGTGCCCTGGCCCATTCATTCCTAATAAGGAGTATTCCTAATAAGGACTATTCCCTAAGAAGGACTCATGCCAAACTTGTTTTCTCCTATTCCATACTCTTTTAGATGTCCAGATTTGACACTGGCTGTTGTCTTTTAGTTTTCCATATTGTTTTGAAGTGAAAACCACAGACACCCACTGTTCTTACCTGATGTTCAAGTAATTTCTCAAGATTAAGTGTTTCTCAATTTGATTTCTACTTTTGACCAATTCTAAAGCCCTAAAATTGTTGTTTGTAATACTTTATTCCAGTTTTATCCTTTCTCTTTGCTGAGAAGATTCACCAAAGTCTTCATGCCACTACAATCTGAAGTCTTTCTTTATTTTATTTTTAGTTAGTTCACTTTGTTCCCCCTTATGCCTTCTGATGCCAGAAATATCAGAAAAATTTGGCTTGACTAAACTCTAGGTTGCTCTTAGCCAGACAATTCATTCCCATGGGAGCAGAACTACTATCCGATTGAACTCTCCTCACCTGCACCATGGAGCCTGGAAGCTTAGTTCCAACAAAGTGAAATTTCCCCTGTATAGAATGTTTTTTTTTCATATGGGAAGTCTTCTGCATGATAATGAGATTATTTATAAAGTTACATGCCACATAATGTCTCAGTCAACGATGAACCACATAATATGGTGGTGGTCTCATTAGATTAGAATAGAGCTGAAAAATCTGTATCTTCTATTGACATCATAGCCATCATAATGTTATAGCAAAATGCATTATTCTTATAATTGTGGTGATGCTGGTGTAAATTCACCTACTGTGCTATCAGTCATATAAAAGTATAGCACATACTATTATGTATAATACATAAGGATTATAAATGATTGTGATTGATTTATGTATTTACTATACATATTTTTGTCATTATTTTAGAGTGTATTCATTCTACTTATTTAAAAATGTTTACTATAAAACAGTATGCTGTGTTACACTGGTGGTAATCTCATGTATCTTGTATTTGCTATGTGTCTTGATTGCATCAAGAGGCCACATCAAATGATTGATCTAGACCATCTAGTTTTGTGTAAGTACTCTAGAATGTTCACATGACCATGAAATTGCCCAACAATGCATTTCTCAGAATGTATCCTCTCTGTTAAGAACATATTATTATATATCTAATTAGTAAAAAAAAAAAATATTTTACTGGAAGCAACCAAAAATTTGGAAATATTTTATCGAAGACTGGAAATCTGGAAACCCTAGGAATGAATGGAAGACAATTTATTTGTATTACATGGAGGACATAAAATTTTTGGTGGAGTGATTTACAAGGATTTTTAGAACAGGAGTGCTTGAGTCCAAAGCATTCCAGGAGGATAATATTTACCACTGTCTTTAAACAGAGTAAAAAGGAACTGAGATGAGAAAAGTTATTCTGAAGGTGTTAGCTACAGAGTTGGAGCTAATTATAAATTGTTTTGTTATAGTGGGGTCTACTAGATAACTATTGTTCCAATTTATTGGAGGAAATATCACATGGTAGTTTACAGCAAATTCTTTAGTATCAAATGCATTTATTTGCACACACCAGGAAACCAGCAAGATTTCCTCCTAACTTCCCCTGCCCATACTATCCTTAAAGACCTGATATTTCGTATAGGGCATCTGGCAACCCCATTCACAGAAATCTATTTTTACTTCCACTTTACAATGAAGAGATACTTTAGTTCTGAGCAATTTACAAAATTCAAGGACCAGGAATGGATAGGTATTCTCTTTTTTTGAGGGTGTGGAGATAGAATCCAAGAGTGAAGCAGGACAGTGAGAAATCCCATTTAATTCTCACAGTGCTCAGACCCTACCAAGACACTACTGAGCCAGGAGCAGGGTTTTCCTGGGCTACCTTAGTGTTGTAGGGTAGGCCAGAAAGGGAGGAAAACTTCTAAGACTGGGGAGGGCAGGTACTTTTTGGATTTCTTGAAGGCATTCTAAAGAAAGACAAAATGAAAGAAAGAAGGAAGGAAAAGAAGAAAAGTATGGTAGAACTATAAAATCCATAAAACCCATTACAATTATCTCAACAAATTTTTAGATCAGTTTAAGCCTTTCAAGATGGGTCATGTGGCTGATGTGAGTCATTCACAGGAGCACAGGAAGTCTTTAATTAAAACATGCAGGTACTGAATGCCTAGAATCTTTGAATTTTTTCAGAACTTTGCTAAATGCCACTACTACTTCACTACAAAAGTCCTCTTTTGTTTTTTTTTTGACATCAGCATTCAAAAGAAACTGTAAAATATATTATAAATATAATATGCCCCATTTTCTTGCTTCTTGAGTCACCAATTTTTCCCATTCTGAAATTGGTATACATTTTTCAATCAAACTATTAATTTAATGAGGTAATATTCCTTATTTCTTTGAAAATCTCTCATTAAGTCAAGACTGTATCTTTTATTCTAGGAGGTCTTAGAACAGAAGAAATAGTGAAAGAGTTAAGAGCATGACCTCTGATTAGACAGAGCCAAGTTTGAATTCTTACTTCATCAAGTACTGGTTCCTTAACCCTGGGTTGGAGATTTCATTTTTTTAAGCCTTGGATTTCTCATTTGCAGAATAGGTATAATAAGCCCTAATTTGTAGGGTTTTGTGAACTTACTGAGATAATGCACATTAGATAGGCATGGATCCTCAATTAACTATCAACTATTATCATGTATACCCATTTTTCCTTCTTTTAGACTTTGATGACAACTATTATCTGGCTTATTTCCCAGAAATCATGCTGAGGGAAGATTGACCAAACCACCAGTATATATTTAAGGTCTTTTTAAATACACAACAGCATTCAACAGAAATTACAGAATTATGGTAAATTGATCTCTTCCTTCTGGAACTTTATAACATCATTAAGGACAAAGATAAACTAAAAAAAAATATGATCAGAGGAGTATACTCTTCTATAACTTATATGATTTAGCATCTAATGATGCAATTTAGTATTTAATGATGTAATTCAGGTTATATCAAAGTCCCTTAGGAAAAGGGACTTTGGTTCATGGGAATAAAACAAAAGCTAGAGTCAGACCAATGTTCAAATCCTGATTCTACTTCTTAACTATATAACTTTGGGAAAGTTATCTAACTTCCCTGAAACTCCATTCTCTTACTGATAAAGTAGTGGTCTGCCTATGCTAACGGTTGCTATGGAAAGTAGAAATAAAGTTCATGGCCTCCAGTTGCTGCTTAATAGGCAATGGTGGTTATTTGATACATCTTTGTTTCCTCTATAGCACAGCACCCAACTCAGCAATTTGTACAGAAATATGTAATCAGCAAATGTTTACTGAGCTGAAAAATTAGCATTTGTTCTATATTTTCTTCTTCAGGCTGTTTTATTGACTGCTATCATATGCAGCTTCATGGTGACCATCCAGGTGAAATAAATTGGTGGCCAATTTGTGGGCTGTCATATTTTCAAAATTCATCTATGATCAGAGAAAGAGTCATGAATTCAGATTAACTAAAAGGTCATTGTTTTCACTATCTCATTGATGAATATTCTAGCAGACAATTCTGGCAGGAAGCATGTAAATTTCCTCCTTGATCTTTACTGTGCTATATGTGTTGTCTTTTGCCAAATACGCCACACAGGCAAGTGTTTTGCTTTCCATATTAGATGTTCTTGAGAAAAACAGCAGATTACAAAGTTAATCAGTGAGTTTTCCTATTAGGCAGATCACCGTCTGGTTACTCGGCCAGAAAAAATGAGTCAAGTAGAGCCTCCCTGTGAATTAAAAAAATGTCCCAGGCTTAACCTTGCACGAAGTACAGCTGGAAAGGCTTTATCTTAATTCATTTCACAAAAAAGCATAAGTTCCAACAGTATGCAAGGAATTGTGCTGGGACTATGGGATAACAATGGCATAAAAGCTATTCTCTGTTTTCAAAGATTCTATACCAGAGAGAGGCACAAAATAACTATAACATAAGGCCTAAGAGAGATACAACATCCTTGGGAACATGAATGTTGGACACATTAATTACTATGAGAGAAATTACATGTAGAAATGCAACCTAGCTTCAATTCCTGGTACAAACTGAGATCTCCTAAAGCTCTACGAGCTACCAAAGGAGTCTTATCAAAACCTTACATCTGCCTTAGGTGGAATTATTTCTACTTTTGTGAAATTGCAAAGTTGATCCCCAGCTCTGACATAACAACTTCAGCAAATGCCTGCTTTCTCTTAAACTTCCCCTTTATCCCTCTTCCACAGGCTGGCACTCCTTAGTAGGCCAAACCTACTTAGGCCCTGATTAAAATCAAATTCTGTAATTCTGTATTTTCTATGGGTATATATTCCTAACAACCTATTTTACCCCATAAGAAATATCCAATTCGTCAATAAAACAAATTTCAAAAGAAAAAACATAAATATATATTGCTTTAAAATATGAATATTTATGAAACATGTAAAACCAATCACTTATAAAGCTGAATTTTAAATGCTCCTTTGGGGAATTTGTGGGAGATAGGTAAGTTAAGTCTTCTTAGAATAAATGTTTAGGGCCTGGGGATGTGGCTCAAGCCGTAGAGCACTCGCCTGGCATGCGTGCGGCCCGGGTTCGATCCTCAGCACCACATACAAACAAAGATGTTGTGTCCGCCGAAAACTAAAAAATAAATATTAAAAAAAAGAATAAATGTTTAATGAAGTTTGAATTGAATACCCCTTCTTCTTTATTTCCTGATAAATATCCCTCTAGTAAGCATAGGCATTCATAATTAGGGTCATCTGTCTCAAATTTTTTTTTCTCTGCTGATTTGTTGTGGATAAATGCTTCTAAAAACCTTTGAAAGGCAAATGCTAGTGGGAGGCAGTTTCCATGGTGACTTCAGAGTTTGTATTGTTGTTTTTAGACATCATAAATATGGGGGATGCTTTTGCTTTTTGCTGTGCAGATCCTACCGATGGTAAGAAAGGCCACGGGGTAGAAGGTGAGGAGGGTGTGGTCAGCCTAACGGTCCCAGCATCCTGTAGTATTCATTTAGAATCCTTGTGTCTCCCGTGTCAATGTGCGTGACTATCTTTTGACATTGAATTTAATCTTGAGTGGCCATGCAACTCAGATACCAGACAAGCACACCAGAGAGATACACAAATGGAGCTGGGGGAGGAGGCTTGTCATCACAAGTGAATGAAAGTTGATGGTGTATCTTAATAAAACAGAAAAGACATTACTTATTTTTCTGGAGAAATTTATTCCCTAAGTAAAACTATTTTAATGTTGAGTATAAGAAGAGGAAGAGGAAGCCATGGCTTCTTTCAAGTCAATTCTGATTCGTTTCCCTTTACCATCATAATGGACATATTTATAAAACATTATTATTAAGACAATGAGAGATTGCATGCTGTAAAATATCTGTAATATCTTCATTTATGATGGTGACTTCCAGATAATATGCCCTTATGGAATTTAAATCTCTATTTGTTCCCCTTTATATGTCACCTGTCAATTTGTGTGGTAAAGAATTTAACCTTGCTCAGAGAGAAGTTTGACTTTTGCCCCTGAATTGTGGGACTTTCTAAGCCCCTGAAATTATCCTGCCTGATAAAAGTGCATTTGTTTATCTGGGGGTTGTTGGGCTATATCAGAGAGGCTAACATGATCTGTGCCAGACCCTTTGTGTCATGAGAGGGATTGGAGACAGAGGTTAGCTTTGTAGGTAGAAAACTAGGTCCATGTAACTGAGTCCCCAGGCTCAGATGAGCTTCCCTGGTTGGAAATAGTCTACGTATATTGCTACACAATGTTGTCAGGAGCATTAGTGTTGTCTATGACTCCACTGGGACAGGACAAGTGGAAGCTTCATATATGAAATTTTCCTGGATTCTGTCCCATGCATCTCTTTCCTTGGCTGATTTTAATTTGGATTCTTTCATTGTAATTAACCATGAGTATAACAGTTTTGGTGAGTTTTGTAAGTCCTATTATCTAAATTATGATGGTCTTAGGAACACCAGACTTGCAATTGGTGTCAGAATTTTGAGTAGTCTTGGGGACTGTTCCCTAACTTTGCTCATATTTAGCTAAACTAGAACACTGAAACATGGGGAAATTGGTGAAGTTCCCTTCTGTCACAGGTTGGGCTCCCTAGGCAACAGATTTTGAGACTCTGTAATGTATATGCAGGCGGTTTATTGGGTAATATTCTAGGAACAACCCCTGTGAGGGAGTAAGGGAAGCAGGATTTGACAGAGAAAGGAGATAAACTGTGATTTTGTCATAACAGGAGGTCTCAGCCAATGCCAAGAGAAGCTCTGGAGCTGGGATGGCCCTTCAGAGTTGTTATGAATGGAAGCAGATGAACTAGACTTTTATAGGAACCCTTCATCCCCAACCAGTCACTAGATGAATGATGGACATGGAGAGTATGTGTGATGTTTGGGGAAGCAGCAATCATCAGCGGAGGGAAGGGCCTGGGGTGGGTCTCAGCTGTGAGTGAGCAGCAGCCAACAGTCCTAGCAGCTGGGGAAATTAATGCCTCAGGCATAAAGGGAGGATCTGGATGTTGCACCTGATTATTCACTGCACCTCCCTTTTTAATTTTCTCTGGGTTCTACTGAGTGACTGTCAAGGCCAGAGCCAACGTAACTGGCTCTTATTTGTGAGATGAACTTCACAAAAACATGGTGTCTGTGAGGGTCTTATTTGGAAGATCTCATGCGAAATTAAATGCCTTTACAAAATGAAATACTTGAGAAAAAGACCATTTCAACTTGCTGGCAGACAGGAAAGAGATGATGGAAGTATGTGGGAGTGAGGACAGAGAAATGAGGGTAATAAATACAAATTCTAGTTGAAGCACAATTGCAAATGAATGTAAGAAATCACTGAATCTGTCATGTGTGTTTTTGGAGAAAATAGTTTGAGATTTTAGAAAAGTTCTAGAGCTGCAGATGCTGTCTGTACCCTACCTATGTCCCTTCTGTCCATACTGGAAGTTAGCCCTAGAAAGTTCCCTCCATACAGTTTCCTGTATCTTTCTGCCTGAGGGTGGTTCTCTGACTTTTTTGACCAGCGCTTGAGGAGTCTAGAAAAACCGCAGTGTTAATACCTTAGGAGTACCCCTCAATCCATGTGAGATAAAGGTTGGTAGATACACACCCTAGATTCCTTGACCTTCAGAGTTTTTTGAAGATATTTTTGAAGTATCTTAAACTTATAAATGTTCATTACAGCAGTCACTAGCCACTTGTGGCTATTGAGCACTTCAATTATAGCTCAGATTTGAGATGTGCTGTTAAGTAGAAAATACATACCAGAGTTCAAAGAATTTGTGTGAAAAAACAAGGTAAAATATTTCATTGTTATTTTTATATTGGTTGCATGTTGAAATATTTTGCATGTTGAAATATTTTAGGGATAGTGTGATATCAGTTATGACCTGATTCTTGGTGTATGTAACTAGAGTTATGGTCCTCCCCCTCCCTTCTATGAAAAACTTCTCTTGACTCTCCAATGCACATACTTATTGATCCTCAGAACTTATGCCATATAAGACCCTTTATCATCTGCCCAAGATATCCTTCACCCTAAAACTGCCTTGCTACATTGTATATCTTTTATGTCACCTTGTTCTTATACATCCTTTCCTACATTATGAAATTTTCTTTCTGCCTTTTCCTCTCTCCTCCTGGTAAACTGTTAATTATGTTTCAAAACCCACTCAAATGTTAACCATCATGTTAGATATTTCTAGAGCATGTAATCTTCTGGTATCTTGCTTCTTGGCTATCCCACAATTCCCTAATTCATATACTAAATCATACTGAGCCATATTATAATCACTAGTTTGGGTCTATCTCCTACATTCTGTTTACCATGTTCTCCTAAGAATAGTTTATTGGTCGAGTAGCAAGTAGGCTGTCTGGCACATCAAAGGTGCTTAAAGAAATGTGAAACAAATAGGTGGATGGGCCTCATAATAGGACTTCTCAAAGGTTTCCTTTCAAAAAGTCATAACTGAAAAGGATGGTGGAATGTGGTGGGGGGAGTGCATAGCATGAAAATATTCACTAAAATATAAACATGTTAATCTCAGAAACTCAAATGGATTTTGCATTTTACTCTATAATCTATCTCTGGTTTAGAATAAAATGTTTTAAACTAGCACTAGGGACACAAAACACAATTTCTTCCTACTTATGAAAAGAAACAAATGTGCAAGATGCTGTTGAGTTTAATTCTGAAAAAAATGAGAAGGTATACTCTATGTATATATGTATGATGTGTCAAAATGCATTCTACTGTCATGTATAACTAATTAGAACAAATAAAAAACAAAAGGAATAGAAAAATATGAAGCAAGCAGAAATTACCTGGAAGATTCAGTATTAGGCAAAGCACTGAAATGTCTAGATAGCTACAGTGTGTTGAAGGTTGATTCAGATGCACTTAAGTATGTGGATATAAATGATGACGGCTTTATTTCCCTTTCTACCTTTCCTTCCTTCCCTTCTCTTCATTTAATAAACATCCTAGCTTAATTATGTTTAAGCAAAATACCAAACATCCTAGCTTAGTGACACAGTACACCATGCAGTATGGGTTGTTTCCCCTCACGATCACAGAATGTGGCTCCCTGCAGCTGCATAGCCTCACAAGAGAGGATTGGACTACATATTGGCAGCCTGGGAAAAGACCAAAATTCAAAACTTAAAGTGTGCTTTCTAGCCAGGCACAGTAGTGCACGCCTGTAATCTCAAAGACTTGAGAGTTCGAGGCAGGAGGATCACAATTTCAAGGCCAGCGTCAGAGAGGCCCTAAGCAACTTAGCAAGTCTCTGTCTCAAAAATTTTCTTTAAAAAAATAATAATAATATAAAAAGGGTTGGGGATATGGTTCAGTGGTTAAGTGCCCCTGGGTTCAATCTCCAGTGCCTACAAAAAAAAAAAAAAAAAAA